>NW_010311395.1:1464-23958 GCF_000700745.2 Antrostomus carolinensis
GTTTTGGGTCCCTCACTACAAGAAGGACATTGAGGTGCTGGAGTGTGTCTAAAGAAGGGCAAAGAAGCTGGTGAAGGGCCTGGAGAACAAGTCTTATAAGGAGTGGCTGAGGGAACTCGGGTTTTTTAGCCTATAGAAAAGGAGGCTGAAGGGACACCTTATCGATCTCTACAATTACCTGAAAGGAGGTTGTAGAGAGGTGGAAGTTGGTCTTTTCTCCCAGGTAACAAACAATAATAACACAAGAGAAAATAGCCTCAACCAGGGGAGGTTTAGCTTGGGTATTAGGTAGAATTTATTTGCTGAAAGATTGTCAAGCATTGGAACAGGCTGCCTAGGTAAGTGGTGGAATCATCATCCCTGGAGGTATTTAAAATATGTGCAGATGTGATGCTTAGGGACATGGTTTAGTGATGAACTTGGCAGTGTTAAGGTTAATGGTTGAGCCTGATGATCTTAAAAGTCTTTTCCAACCAAAACAATTATATGATTCTATGATTAAAAATGATGAATGTAAATCCAACATTATGAAACTAAAAATTTTTTAAGTTCTTATAAACTCTGTAAGTCTGGAATAGCTGTAGTTCAACTATCCTTAATAGTTGAACTGTTAGGGAAATAAAATTAAGTAAGCCTAAAATATCAACATGACATTGCATAGTGGATTCTATTGTATGGAATTTAAGCTAAAAGTAATACAGTAATTCAGGCTATATAGCAGATTTTTTTTTTCTTAAAAGAAATATAACAGTTTACTTTAAAACTATCCCCTAGAACATCCCTTTGTAATGACTTTAGGATACCAAACTGAATTTAAGACACCCTATCTTTTGCAAGCTCCTATGTTAAATAAAAGCTGAGTATCATAATATGCATTTGGGATAATTCATAGTCTAACAGAATTTAGTACATACATTTTAAAGGGTAGTTTTTGTGTGTGTGTGTAGTATATGTACACGTGTGGGCATTGCACACATATATTT
Source organism: Antrostomus carolinensis (assembly GCF_000700745.2). Classification (NCBI taxonomy): domain Eukaryota; kingdom Metazoa; phylum Chordata; class Aves; order Caprimulgiformes; family Caprimulgidae; genus Antrostomus; species Antrostomus carolinensis. The sequence continues at coordinate 2,448 of NW_010311395.1, forward strand.
CACTGGTTTGATGTGAAAGAAACTTAGTATTAGACACACCCCAGGACAATCTATATAGACACTATAAATTGACTGTTATATTATGCACAATCACACTGTACAAATTAGTTCCTGCGTTATGGCAGATCATGATTTATCTGTTCTAAAGCCTACTTTTGCTATTAGTATTAAAATCTGTGATTTAAAATAATATTAAATTAAAAATTGAAATTCTCAATTTAATTACAGGAATATCTAATTAAAGACAGAAAAAAAATTGTCTTACCTTTACAGATCATAACTTTTAAGAAAATAAGAATCCTCCCACCTACACAGCAGTATTTTAGGCAAGTGATGACAGGATCTCCTCTGTCTCTTGGCTGAAACCCAGTTTGAACATACAATGTATCTTGTTTTATCTGCAGACAACCCTGCTGGACACTAAATTTTATGAACTCATATCCAGATTCACCAGTCAACTCTTCTGCTTTGTTATGGTCTTTATATTTGCTTGTATATTTTTGTTTGTGTGTGTGCATAAATTTTAAATTTGCTTGCACATTTTCCAGTTCTTACAAATACGTTTGATTTGAAACCAAAATAGAAATCATGGATGGAATAGACCAGATTAAAAGACCATTCAAGAAAAGCAGTGAAGCAAATTCTAACAACATGAGATCTACCTACTGCATATTCTGTCGTCGTACCTATCTAAAAGAAAACAAATATTTGTCCTCCAGCACTTTTAAAAAATAAGTGTGTAGTCAGGAAAGTGGTTCTGTATAATTTTCCTTTGGTATCACTCAGGTATTCTGCGTACTCCATAATTGGCTTCTGTCTCAGATAATGAGATTATCAGAATATAATGAAACTGTATATATGTCTGACTATATTTGATAAACCCAAAGTGCAAATGAAAGTGTCAGTGAAAAACAATGATTCCATTTTGCTGGAACATAATATGTCGGGCTTTTCATCTGCACTGGGAAAAAACTTGAGATCCTCTGATTTTTTTCTATTGCATAGACACAAAGAAAAGGTACAAGACACAGACATTCTCTTCACAATTATTTATTATAAAAGATAGTTACTCAAGATATGAGAAACCTTGATTCAGCTATCTCTCCTCTGACATGAAGGGATTTGAACCGTTATCTACTCCTACCATATTGCAATTATGACCCTATGGAACATTCTCAAATGAGAGTATCACACCCGTTTTCTGGAATCTACACTAATCTGAGCAGTGACATTAAAGCTCTGTAAGTAGCCATCAGTATTATCCTCCTGACACTTCTCATGGTTTCTCAACAACAGTTTATGTTGGAGCTGAATTTTCACAAAACTCGCTACTCCATCCAAATCGCAACAAAGTTTTCAATTATAGTCTCAGTAATTGGTCAGATTGCATATCATTACATTTGTTATTAACTTCAAGATATATTAGAAAGATTTATTATTTTACTCAGTTCCACCTGTTTCCTGATGATCATCCACTTTATAATTCTCTTTTTTTGATATTATTATTCTGTAAAAAGGGAATAATTTACCATATACTATTCTCTTCTCATTTCACTAAGTATCTCAGAGGCTGATGAATCAGGCCTTTTTATCTTTATCAGACAAATTGTGTCTTACTAGAAGTCTATCTATGGTCCAAAATGCATCTAGGGAACGGGGAAAAGTCATAGACCACTCATAGATTGTGCTTGTGGTTATTTTATGGGAAGAGATCAGACATTATGATAGGACTCACTGTAAGAACACAAATAAGTGAGTTTGATCTTACTTCCACTTTGGCTTTTGCTAACCATTTTCCCCATGTTTTACTTTCTTTTCATCCAGTAGTTGTCATTTTCAATTTTATAATAATATTTTGTAAAAATATGTAATATGTAATTAAATATAATTTATAATTTTAATTTTTAGAAACAGTAGCAACTTCTAGCCACTACTTGAACTTAAAGAAAGGTGAGGAAAAAAGGCAAGTTGACACTGATTTGCAATATAATAAATTTGTTACATTAATATATTTTATGACTCTAAAATGGTGTTAGAATATCACTAACCAGCTACTATCCAGATACTCTCCTTGGTGTCCTCTGACAAACAGTACAAGTTGTCAAATCTGCATGTTTATTTTCCCTTGTCAAAAGTAGAGATTAAGACAGAAAACAAAAAAAAATTCTTCATTATTTTTACCCACAGAAAGAAACAAAAAAACTTATGTAAAAAAAGTCTTACTTCCACTAGAGAAGGTGAAGTCTAATATCCTGATACAAGTCAAAGCCACCTGAAATATTTTGTTTACTGAACCCCATTAAAATATCTGTTTTGAAACAGTTTGACTTTAGGCAAAATCAGTCTACCCTATGTCAGCACCCTACAGAACACAATACAACTTCTCATGTTCGCTTTCTCAATTACATATCAAGCTTACCGCTTGGGCTATGCTTGCACTGATATATCCTTACTGTCTCCCATCTTATCAACCTTGGTGTTACACTTAACACAGGAGTGATATAACAGTGATAAACCACAAGAATGTCTGGACACAGTCACTAGAAGAGAGTACTGCTCAGTGCATGACAAACACAGCTTTTCATGAGGGACTGCAAGTCTTACAGTACAAAACTGAATAATGATCTGGAATTACATTTTTATTTTATCAGTTTGACCTTTAAAATACAAATAAAATAACTTATTCTATATTTCTCATGTGCACAGATTCCTAAAGACAGTAGGGGAATTTCAGATAAGAAAAAGACTAGGAAAATGTTTTGCCTCATACAGTAACTATATGTTTTGCTACATGAAAAATAAATGTAAAAACAACACCATCTATGGTTAAAATTATTTTAAACTTTTCAGTGTTTTTATGCAGGAAAGAATATCTTTTGTCATACAGAAGCTATAAATCTTACTTCTTTTTCTGTATATCTTCTCAGCATGTTATGTAAGTCACATTATAGTATGGAGTTTATATCTGTTTTGTATGAGTATACAACAAGATGCAAAAACTGTATCAGATGCCAGTTGTTTTAACTGTATCAAATCATAGATTTGAGATGACTGGAAAACATTCTTTTCTCCTAACACAAAAACATCTCTCAGATCTCCAGAATGTTTCTGTTCCACATCAGAAAAACACAAACTTTTATACCAGTATTAAAAGGATTCAAATTTGTCATTCCTTCCAGAATAAAGTAAATAAAATAAAACTCAAGAGAAAAAAAACTTCAGACTAAGCAGTAGCTTTGTGAAGATGTTTCTCACATTGGTTACAGGATGCTTCTATTCAGTGCCCTACTCTGTCCATGTCCCATGTCCTGCAGAATATCTGAGCTACTGAGCTGGTCTCTCTTTTGGCATTTCTCCTTTATCAGGGAATTCTATCTCAGTAACCTGGGAAATGAAATTTTAACAAAGCTTTTAAAACAATGCTTGGTTGTTGCAGTGAAAAGTTTCACTTTTAGCAAATTCAAATTTTTAAGAAAAAATCGTATCCTATTTCTCCTTAGAACAACACATTATTTTATACATCTCCAGAAAGTAAGGCATGAAATGGCAGGTAAAATAACAAGAAGTGAATGCTTAGCATTTTGAGAGTGTTAATTAGATGCCTTCATGCTTTCTATGTGATGAATATTTTGCCAATGGTTGCTAATTATTATAGCAATTAGGTTTAATAAGTTGGGAATTTCACAAGATTAGGTCTTCTGGGTTACACTTTAGCCAACAGGGAATGGGTGTTAATTAAGGACAAAGAAGAGAAGAATTAAGAAGATTTGATGGGTTTAAGGAAACAGCAATTAAACAAAGTGCTAGAGTGATTTGCATATTTTAATAAGTTAAGAACTCTTGGATGTTCAGAAAAAAAGTTGTGCTTTCATTAGTGCAATTTTTCCAAAAGACCTTTTCATATTTTAACACTTTGTGTCCAGAAATATAAGCTTTTGGGTAATGAATGTAAATTTTAAATTCTTTATTATTAATGCTTGGAAGTTGGTTCTAGATGTCAAATATTATTGGTACAAATATCAGCACTAATAGAGCTTGCTCTTATTTCCAGAGAACCAATGTATATTTCTGAGTAAGATGTCTTGTATGAAGGGACTGCACAGGCTACCTCACCTGCATCTGTGACATACTACCAAGCACCCAGAAACTCCATGTCCTGTAAAAAGCAGATACATAAACATCAGAAAACACACTTTTTTATGGTGAAAATGAAAACAGAAAGGAATTATAGGGAAGCAAATTTGTCTTCTTCAATAGAAAAAGAGAACACTATATTCATCAACATTCAGTGACAGGACACTGTCAAACCTATCAATACTGTCTTTACTTTCTATCCAAGGAACAAACAACCCAACAGTTTGTGTCAGGAAAACCCACTTCATATTAGTTCTAATGCATTAGAAATAGCTCTGAGTAGACTAAAAAGCACAGTGATATGGATAAAGAGTAGTTTTACTTGGAACTCAGTCTCATTGTTCCGTGAAATGATTCATTACACTTGGGCCTTTTAATTGTTTAAAAATTTGCAGCTTAGAAAAATTTCTTGGAAAGCTTTTTGTGAGGAAAATTCAAGTAGCATACTCTACTAATAGTATATGTTCAGAACCAGCTGATCAGCACTGAAATATTAACAAGTAGAAGATGAACTAGATGCAGTTCATGCCAGAAGCACCAGCATCTTAATGATCATGCTGTTGTATGGCAACTTAAGATTCACAGTATTAGATTTACGTGAGAAAAGAAGGATGTAAACTGTTGATTTATTCAACAGTTAGTGAAGAGTTGATGTGAGGAGCTGATCATTAGTGTCCCAAGAACTACAGGTCTATTGAAACCCATTAAAAGTTCAAACATCAGATTGCTCAAAATATCATACACATGCCTGGCTAGGGAGTAGGACAATGCTTCTATGGAGCTCAATATGAGCCTTTTTTTTTTTTTGTGTGTGTGTGTGTGTGTAGGGGGGGCGTGGTCAGGCTAATACATTAAAAGATGAGAGAGAAGTAAGAAGGAGTAAGAGATGAGGAAAGAGAGAAGGTAGATATGAAGTTTCCATGTCCAGGGATCATATAAAAAAGAATCCTAGTACATTATACAGTAATATTCAATGTTCAGTTAGCAGAAGGAGAGGAAGGACATCTGCCTTTTCTCCCCACAAACCCCATGCCAGTTACACCATCAAAATTAAACAAAAATGTAATTGTGTGTGATTATATTTGTAGTCATAATAACAGAAGAATTCTCATTTTCAGTAATAATTGAGGCAGCAAACACCTCATCTTCTACTGCTATAGTCTTTAAATGGCCACTTATCATGGAACAGACTGTCATAGGAAGTTCTAATGTAGCAGCACAGTAAGAATCAACGTGACCAAAATAGTACTGCACAAAGTTAAAAGTTATCACTGATTGATAGAAATAACACAAACCCACTACTAGTCACACAGGCTTAGCCATCTGTTGCTACAGTTACTACATCTTTCTTTTGTAGTGTTTGAGCACTAGAAAATATAATAAAACATTTGTTCCATTTAAAAAGATGCAGTTACAGTAATGTTTCCATAGGCAGAATAATAGTAAAACCACCTTCCATCTCTCCAGTTGCTCTTTAGTTGCCCACAAAGTAATTTCTATGCATGTGTTATCATTTCAAAAGTGATAGATGAAAATTTAAATTCCAGCTGAATCCCACTTGTCATAAATAATATTTTATAAATAATAATTTATACATGAATTATCACATTTTTGAGGTAGCAAGTGCAAATGTCTTCTGCTGACCTAGCTGATCAGTTGGGAGATGCTTAATCAAAGAAAGACAGAAAGGAAATACCACAGGTCCTTACACAGTGAAGACGGTGTGCAATAGAAATGTACTACCTAATCAGATAAAATTTAAAGATCTATACACAGTGTTTATGGAAAGCAGACCTGTTGGGTTTTTTTTTTCATTTTCAGTGAAATCTTTTCATTATGGAAAGTAAAAAATGTATCCTTTAAGACCACTTTATAATACCTGGTTTCAAGTTTCTTTGAATATCACGTTATTTTGCATTTCCCTTTCACAGATCTTCTTTGAATAGTTCAGTGTTCCCTCCTGGAACTGACAATTTGGATACCAGTTGCCTGACCTGAGAGAAGTCTTTGTCATCTCATCTCATGATTCTTTTTCCCTGTAATTTCTCCCAGCTCCTCACAGATGAAGTCACTAATACAGGTGGTGGCTTGTGGAGTGGACAGGAGGTGTGTCAGAACACCTCTGTGTTCAGCACAGCATTGGAGTGTGCCTTTATCAGCGTGACACTTGGACTAAAAGAAGGAAAATACAGCCCTTTCTTTTATAGCTATCCAACAGTAAATTCCCCAAGATATCATTCCACCGCGCGGACAGTCTGTTTAGATAAAATGAACATTGAAAAGAAAATAAATGTAAGAGCAAGATTACAGCATCAGAGCTGTGGGGTTCTTTGAGTGGCTTTGAAAGATATATTAGGTCTTACTGTTAAATAGTGTCATATAAATTATATTGTTATTAATATTGCATTTATGCTTTTATGAACTAAATTATTGTTCTCTCATCTCATAATGAATCAGTGAAATCAGAGAAATTTTGGATAGATGGCAGGGTCATAGCATAACTATATAAATAATATGTTTATGACCAAGGAGCATGCTCTCAGTAAAGAATTAGATATCCACTTGTAAGCCTTAACGATCAGCTTTCACTCTGATTCACCCAAACATCACCCTGCAGCACAGATCACATAAACAGCATGTCTGCATTTTGTTTAATAACACAATGGCAAATTTTATCCATGTGATTAATAAATTCCTGTCATATATAGTTTGATAGATTATTTTGCAGTTGTCTATGATATTGGATAGTTAGAATGTGATTATGAGTGATGCAGTTGCTCAGTCCATTAATATTATTTGATGATAATACATGAGCTCATGAATTCAGGCTGAGGACTTCATACGACTACTTCCTGCTTGATATTACACATTGCTGGAGAAATGACCTTTAGTGACCTATGATAAAAATGTCAAAAGTTATGTTTCTCCTATTCTGCAGTCAACAGTCCATGCTTAATAAGTGTTCTAAATTTCAAGACAGCAGCTCAAAAGGGCACTTGAATTGAGGAAATATAACAAGGGACACTAAAGACCTCTTGATAACCTCTGATAGAAAGGTCAAATGCAGGAACTGTTCATTTCTGTGTAGTGCTTCATAACAACTTGGATTTTTGCTGTGTAAGGATTATCTCTATAAGAAAATTACATTAATTCATTTAGTGATTTACAGTTCTTCCAAATGAAAACAAGTAATTCCTGTCAAGAAAGACAATCTACATCCTCCTTCATTGTACTTTTAACTTTTTAAAAATCTGCAATTTCCTTTGGTCATCTGCCTGTCTTGTAAATGCTGTGTAGCCATACTCTGATATTAAAGGCAGACTTTAATTAAGAGATGGATCTTATTTTTTAAAGATGACAAGATCTGGGCTCACTATGATCACCAAGGAAAGAAACTTACACAGTCATAAACCTTCAGATAACTTATCATTCAAATCTAGCATATGATGTGAAATGCCTCTGACGGAGGAAGTGGAGCTGCTAAAAAAAATATGTGAATACTTTAGTAAAATAACAGTTCCAGAACACAGGGAATGTTTCATTGTTGTTATTTTTATAATTGTACACTAAAACAACTCACATTCAACTGGACTGTTTATCTTATTTGTTAAATGACACCTGCTAGGTAAAATTATTTAGGATCTCTTTTCCAAGGACAGCAACACAAACAAAGGTCGTTGGACAACCTGAAATTATAGCAGTGAGGAGGCAGAAAAGGCACCTTTGTTTTGTCCATTAAGAGATCAAATTATTACCATGCACGTAGAAGAGTTCAGCTATTAAATCTTTCCTCTGAGCTCCCCATCTTTGACATCCAGATCATGTGCTCCTGACAGGATAGAGCTGACAACTCCATTAGTATCCCATGTCTCTAAATTACAAGCATGCCACCTGGAAAGACCTTGAGTACTCCAAAGTCCCCCAGACCATTTATTTCTATACCAGTCCTTCAAACTCTTATTATCTACAGCATTCATGTTTACCTCAGTTCTTTGTCAACCTTTCTGAAATCCGAAGCACTGACTGAGCAGTCAGATTTTGTTTATTTTGTATTTTGTGTTCAGAAAAATGTAATATATGTGGCTTGGTATTTTATTGACCAAGAAAATATATTCATATAATCAATGACAAAGCTGCATTAAGAAATTAGATTAATTAAAGTGTCTGATAAGTAAAACTAAAGAGGTAGAGTTGACAGTGAATGAAAGAAATCAACCTTATACAAGGAGAATAAATACATATTAAGTCTACGGCAACACTAAAATATTTCTATAAGAAAATAAAATTAAAAGGTTATCCAACCAAATCAAAAGATAAAGCTTACAAAAGAACGGAAGCATATAGGTGGAACTATTGAATTTCAAATGGTCTTTTGACAGAACATAATTTCTTTTTGTTTCTAAAGAACCTAACAACATCACAAACCAATATATGTAATGGAGGTAAAAGATCAATCTAGCCACTAATAAAGTAGAACAATTCTGATGAGAAAACTCTCATCTGTGTGTATAACACAGTGGTACAGAAAAGGTTTACTTAGGAAAATAATTCTGTAGTAATTTGAGATAGGAAAAAGACTTTTTTTTGGCAAATGATCGTTTCTCGTCCAGATTCATATTCTATCATTATTTGAAATGCTACTTTAAGCCAGAAGATGTTGGGGATTTTATGTAATACATGGCTGACTAGAAGAATATTTTTTGCAATATTTTTCAATTTTTAAAGGATTTTACATCAGTGACACTATCACTGTCCCTGAACATAGATCCACTGCTGTTATAAATGCAAAACTATTTCAAAGCTAGTTTTCTGGCTTTTTTTTTTTTTTTTTCCCCTTGACAATGTTGCAACTAATTATTGACAAACAAACTGTGAGTAACTTGTAAGGGAGGAGGAAGTTGGGTCAAAGCCTTCCTCTCTAGTATAACAGGCTTTCATAAGCTTTCTTCACCATCTGTGCCTGAAATTGTATTTGTATATATGGGTAGGGAAAAACTAAAACAGGGACAGTAAGTAGTGGTAACTCATGGGGAAAAATCTATACAATAGTGAAGATAATTCTTCTTTGATATTTCTCTGTGTATACATCTAAATTTTCATTGCTACTGCATGTTTCAAAATGATGCATCTGTCAAGGGTAGCTTTTGCTACATGTACAAATACAATTTTGACACGGCTGCTTCCTTGGACTGCCTGGCAACTTCTATGTCTCATTTAGTTTGCAGATGGAGGACAAGGACCTTCATTGCGTGGGAAAAACAGGACACTGAGAAATAAATGAGCTTGGTTCTGCAGCCATTTCCTTACAACTGGGAAGTTCTCCACTTGCATATATAAGCACAAGACACTTCTGCTTGACTGGCATTTATTGCTGCTGAAGCATCCCTAGCTGTAGCATCCCAAGTGGATTGAAATGCCTAGTATTTCAAATAGAACAATTATAAAAGTATAGAGGTGTTCTATTAATTAAGCATACTAGAAAATAAAAATCTGTTTCATTAAAAGATGGTTAATTTTCAGTTCTGAGATAACTTGTATTATTATAAGTGAAACAGCATCACTAAGCAGGTTCAGGAGTCTCACTTAAACAATTCTTTCTGGGCGCATCTATTTTGTTATGAGAGTTTGGACTCTCAAATTCCCTCATCACAGAAACTAGATTGGTTTCAGTTCTTACTTTGGCTCTGGGTTAAAGTAAACCCACTACCCATCTGCCAGCCAAGAAACCTAAGTATGAGAATGAACTCTGTCCATTAAATTGCCCTGGCTACAGACTTAATAATGGTCTCAGAGGTTCAAGTTAGGCCTCAGTCCAAGATTCTACACTTGAGATAAGCAAAGCCATGAGCCATGAGGATACCTGTACTCTATAGATGTTAACCCCAGCTCCAAGAACCTTCCATAACAGAAACCCAGGAGTAGGAATGGTATGTTTAATTTCGTATTTATGTGTCTTGTGAATGCCAATGGAAGAAGAGCCATCAAAACTGGTGTAAATACAATGCTAAAGATCAAACACTGTCTTGCATAAAATATATTAAGAGATTAAGAGACTAATATTTTTGCAGTTCTAAGTTCTTAATTCCTACAACTCAAGCCTGCTTCACCAGTTTTTAACAGGACCAATAACAGCTAATTGCATTTACATTAATTTATTTATTTATATTGACACAAACCATCTGAATTTTCTGTGTCAAATGGACAGATTAAAATTTGTTTCATTTCTTCTGACATCACTAGAAAATTTCTAAAGCCATCCAACCTCATCATCTTTCATTTTTCCTTATTTAAAGAATTATGAAATCAAATTCTGTTTTTACATGTATTTTTTACATCAGGATATTTTTTCAACTGCATTCAGAATCTCTTTTCTGTCATGATTGAGTAAAGACCCAGGGGAACCTCAAAGTCTTCTATTCCTAGCAAATTTTAAAATTGTGATGGGAACATTCATTTTATGTGTGTAAAAAAATTACTGCTAACAGCACAGCATGCTTCCTAGCAACAAAATCTATCCAGAAATGTACCAAAGGATATGTGTTACTTTAATGACTCACACAAGTCATAATTGTGTTGAAGGGTAGGCATGTACCCTTGCGGAATATGAACTGATGTGTCTTGATTAACACTTTGTTTCTAGTTTCCTTTTCTCTCTTTTTTTTTTTTCTCTCCTTTTTTTTTTTTTTTTTTTTTTTGTGCTGAACTGTTGGTTATCTCTCAGTGAAACAGATTATTTTATCTGCCTTTCCCTCAATAATCCTCTTTGACATGGAGCTGTCAACCTAATCCACAAGAATCTTTCTGTTTTCATGTATCAGCCTTACCTCATGGCAGGGAAGCAGGCTGGATATGCATGAGCTAAGGTTTTAAAATTAAAGCAAAGACATGTGACTCTGATGTCTTAATATGCTTTATGCTAAGACCTTTCAATGTGGCTAATGTACTGTCCACCAAATGCATTGCAATATCTTTAATAATCATTCAGGTGAAATTACCAGGCTAAGGTAAGCACTATTTTTAATAACACAGAGGTGACTTCATCTGAAGATTTTAGAGGAATGTCACATGTTCAGTGTTGTCATGGTTTCTGGAACCCGCATGCATAGTTCTTGAATTCTGCTTGATACTGGAAATATGCCACTAGGTATCTGAAATCTCCTTGCTAAATTGAGGGCTTGAGTTCTCATTTTTATGTTTCTGTTGAGCTGGAAATTCCAGAGGTGGTAACTCCAGAATATTACCTGGGGGTGACAATAAGGGTGTTTAAACCTCAATGACGCTGTCTTCACAGGGAAGTGCCTTTCACGTGAAGCAAAAATTTTTTTTCAAATCTACTAAATTGAATGCTGATAGAGAAGGTAAGTGGGAAACCAACACATAATGAGGAAAAAGTTGCCATCAGATTAGAAATTACAATGAATTTAAAAGTTTATTTGTGCTATCTGTGCTCTCAGAAAGGGCTGTCAGACAGAACATCTACATTCCCATACTATATCTTAAAGCTAGCAGCTGCAATTATTATTTGGAAGTCTCAGGGAGATTAAAAAGCCATTTATGGCCTAATCACAGCTTCCACAAGTTTCTGCAAAGGGAAAACATACCTAGATTCAACACTGTTCAGCCAAATATTCTGTCTTTCCACATAAAGAGTCTATAAATATCATCTATTTGAGAGTATATTCAAGGAAACAAAAATATTTCCAAAAGTTTTAGCAAATATAAAAATTAGAGCATTTAATAAATCATCTGTTAGTATATCAAGTAATAATTAAAGCATTTCACAAATTATCAAATACGCATAAACCTATCTAAGACATGGTAAACCAAAGAAAACATGTAAGATCGTTTCTGTAGGAACGTTACTTCAGAGGTATCCTGGAACAGATGAGTTCATTAATCCAAATAAACTGCTAACCAAGGTTAGGTCATATCTCCTCTCTAGTGGAGAGGACATATGGTCTGTACATATAGTGCTTAGAGTTCTGAATTGATTGAGCATCTTAGTATTGTATGAAAATAACAGAAGGAACTATGTAATATAATTGTTTGGTAATGCTTCTTAACACTTCCTTGACACTGATGAGGTGGTTCCATAAGATGTTTTCAGTAGGATGTTACACAAAAAACTTTTTTTCTTCAGCATCATTTTTTTAAAGATGGGGGAAACAACTTACAAATTTGTACTGAAAGATATTACTTTAGTGGTTTGAAAAAGAAGCACTTAAAATTTTAAATATGTCTGCATAAAGATGACTTATGCAAATTAATTAGTTAAGTGATGTTGCATACAGAGTGTAAACATGATCATAGACTTCTTTTCTTATAAAACTGCAGTCTTATGCATCACTCAAGGACATGAAGTAGTGTTGGGTCTTTTCTATAGTAGTTTATCACAGAAGTTAAAGAAAAAGGTGAGGACTGTGAGAAACCAAGGTTTACTACTCTAATATGGAAATTCCAGGGAGAATCCAGTCCATCTGTTTTACAACATTGCCTCATCCTGTCTAAGTTCAGTTTTACAGAGTTGCGAATACTCAGACCACCTGCTCTGGAAGATACAGACATTTATACTACCTACAATTCCACTGCCATCTAAACTATGCGGTCAGTCATCTAAATGTCATCAAGGACACCATAATGCTCTCCCAGGCAGAGCAGAGGATCTGGTTTTGAATCATTTAGCCTGTGATTGACTGACTCATATTGACAAGCCAGGAGAGTGCCTGGTCTCGGGGTTATGCCATTATTTGACACGAGAGCACAGTCCCCTACCCCTGAATAAGGAGAGGAACTGTTGTACTGTTGTGGGACCAGAGCAGGCAAGTGGGAACATAATTCTGCATGTGTTGTTAATGCCCATTGCTGGGAGGGACATGTCCTGCAGTACTCTTCTGAGATATGAGAAAACTGGATTCCAATTTTCTCAAACTGAAGAAGGTTTTCTAATCTCATATTCAATTTTCAGATAAAAGTACTAATCAGTAAGCCATTGTGAAAAATGTAGAATAGATCTCAAGAGGAAATGGACATTAAAGAATTCCTACTGCTTCCCTTCCCAGACAAGAGGCAGACAGACTAGACTGGACTTTAAAAGGGAATATTTGAGGTGTGAATTACTTTGCATCCCACACAGCATTTATTTTCCCCCCTTGTCCCTTTTAAACACATTCAAACATTTTTACCTTCGGAAACTATTATGTGGAAACTTCCATGGAAATTATTTCCTAGCCTAGCTACCTAAACTGTTTCTGTGGTTTCCTGATATGGAAAAATTTAAATGATTTCAAAAAGCCAATTCACATATTTTAGTCCTAGAGATGGATACTACTGTAGAGGACTATGCAAAAAAAAAAACCAAACTATTAATTGTCTAATATCTGCTCATAGAGTGAACATTTTCTTTCATATTGGCTTTCAGTAAAATGAACAAATATTTTTACAGATAAAACCAGGGAACAATGCAACAATGTTCTGGGAAACTCTGCATTTTCTCAGGTATCCAAGATTCAAATCCATTCTAACAGGGATTAGGACTTTTATCAAGGTTTCCTCCCATAAATATTGCTTCAACCCCTTAACCCTGGGCATCCTGGGGCTGGATTCTACCTAGAAAAGTGGTTCAAATTTGTATTTAAAACAGCAGTTAGTGAAAGTTAGTGGAGTAAGCTTGAGCACTCTCTAGGAATAGTTGGATTCTAGAATGCATTCTTATTGAATGCATTTTAAGAAAAATATGGAACAGTTTTAAGAAGGTGCAATGAGGAAATCTTAGATCGAAATAAATTTTATACTGATGGTCTCGTAATGAATTAAATCTGATTCACTTAATTAGCATGTAACCCAGTTATCTTTATTTTTTTACCCAGAGTCACACATGCCATGAGTTGAACAAAACTGCATATTTTCTGAAAATTTCCCAACTCTGGTAATACTTGATTAACTGGAGTTGAACTCCATGTGGAGAGTTCAATATATAAAATGCAAACAACTATTGTAACAGAAACATAAGGAAATTATATTGAAATTGAATTTGTAGCTATGTGGCTGTAGCTATGAGCCACGTGATTCGTAGCTATTTGTAGCTGTGCTGTGAGGCACATGAGCAAATGTTCTGAGGCAGAAATATTTTCCACTGTGCAATTCCTTGCACTGATTTGCAGATTTTTGGTCCAACTCAGGACTGAGTAAGTACTGTGGGTATGGAAAATATCCTCCAGGAAGTATAATTTTCTTGTTTTTCTTTGCTATTGTGGATCTTCATTTTGTGCAACAACATGATATATATGCAATTCTTAAACATTAAATAGCAAAACCTCTATTTTTTCTATTAAAATACAGTGGAAGGGGCATAGAAGGCAAAGAGAAAAAGTGTGACAACGTGTTGAAGAGGAAATAGATTTTTCAAAATGATAAAAAACCTACTGACTGTTACTGTTTTCCTTTAGCTTTTTTTCTGGTTTTTAGCTAAGATTTTTTTTCCAAAGTTAATGTTAATGTTTCTCATACATGAGAGAAAGTCTCATACATTTCCCCTACCTGTCCAGGTCAAAGTAATATATATTCAACTTAGCAAAGGAAAAAAGCTTTGCTGAGATGTGGATGAGTAAGGAAAAAGGGTGGGAAAAAAAGCTATGAGGAAAAAGAGAAAATTAAAGGATGCTTGAAAAGGCCAGTTTTTATGAAATAGATTAAGATCGTCTATTGACTAGCAGTTTTACTTTGCTCTCATCATGGCAAAGGACACATCTTCCTAATAAGTTAAAAATTTTCTGGTCTTTTTAACATCAGTAAGGTTGTATGTGATGGATTCCTGCAGGTTTTAGTTTAGATCTAATGAGATTGGACCCAATTATAAACTTATTAATGGTAACTGATAAGCTACATCAAAAAGATTACTTCAGGGAAGTTGCTCTAAAAGTTATGGAAAGCAACATTATAATTAGAAAATGAAATGGGGCCTTCCCTTTCTTCTATGCTTAAAGTTAGGAATAATGGAAATGAAAGGTGGCAGATTTCTATTTCAACGAATGTTGCAAGAGAAGGAGTAATAAACATAAGGAAATATGGACTGAAGGAGTGCCAGCTTTGCTATGGTGTT
The DNA here is from genome assembly GCF_000700745.2 of Antrostomus carolinensis. Classification (NCBI taxonomy): domain Eukaryota; kingdom Metazoa; phylum Chordata; class Aves; order Caprimulgiformes; family Caprimulgidae; genus Antrostomus; species Antrostomus carolinensis. Next base: position 17,680 of record NW_010311395.1, read on the forward strand.
CAAGAGAAGTCCTTTAGTGTTAATGTGAGTGTTATAAGACAGGACATGTTGAGTTATATTGCTGAGCTTAGTGCACTAAAATATATAATTATGATTTAGCAGTCTTTGTTGATGACAGTCACCACTTTTAAAATTGTTCTAGGCAATAGAAGGAAAAGCATGAGAAGGCAAACAAAATTGATAAGATTTTGAAAATCAAATTAACAGAGTAAACAATAAATTCTTAATAGAAAATAACAAGATTCATGAATACCCAGAAAAAGCATATTTATGCCAGGAAAATGTAGATCATGCAGTGCAGGGACCTGGGAAATCTCTGTAATAATATTAAAGAAATTGGAAGAGATGCTAACAGTTTACAAAATTATACCATAAAAAGTATTATTCTTATTTTTTTTCTGAAGGACATGTTAATATTTTAATATTCTGTAGTTGCCAATCAATGTATTTTCTCATTGTTCCTGTAATGGCACATTCACACAAACTCCTCTTTTATTCTGAATATTTATCTTTATTCAAATGAGGGAAAATAAGAATATATAGAGGTAGAAAAATTAGTTGATCGAACAAAATGTAATATTATTTAATATACTGAGATGTCATCTTAAATTCTAGTCTTTCACTGTATTTCAAGGCTAAAAATCTGATGATAGTGAAGTAAGGTTCCAGCAGAAAGGAAAACTATATTGTTTACCCATGTCTCTTAATAGAAATAAAAATTAAGAATAGTCTCTAGATACAAAAATTTAGTTCTGTTTTGATGATGTTTATTTTTTCTGGCTAAGACAGACATAACATAAGGTCACTTTTTCATGAGTTAAATACGTCTTGTAATGAATAAAATGCCTTTTATTACTATCTCATTTACATTTTAATCTGTCTGGTTTCGCTTTCTGGATAAGATTTCTCTTTATACATACAATGTCAAATTTTCTGTACATGAAAGGTATAAGACTGACAATTGGAAAGAGGAAATATCTCTGTTTATCTGCAAATCGAGTACCACACAGCAGCAGGAAAAAGTTTTCACCTTTCCACCAGATGATGACCTGTCTCTACTGACAAATGTATACATTTTGAGGTTTGATTTTTATATTGTTGTAATTATTGTTTGGTCAGTATAGACTTGCCTGGAAAGAAGTGATAATTCTTTTTGTTAGAAATCAGATCTAATGTTTATAAAACCACAATGCTGAAAAACAAAGAGAGAAAAAAAAAAAAAAAAAAAAAAGCATCTTACAGGAGTTGTCTTACCCTGAAGACTGTAAAGTTTGGGTTTTTCATGGGTTTTGTTTTTCAATTCAGTCTTATTTAATTTTTGGAGGATTATGAAGTACTGATTTTTGGAGAGCCAAATAAATAATTTTGTCTGTCTGTGCAGACTGTAATATTTTAGGTTTAAAAAATGGATTTTTAAAAACCTCTTCTGTCCAGAAACTGTGATCAGTTCATTCATTATAATTTTTAGAGAACTGTTGTAGAGTATTCTGAACTGCGGAACCAACTCTTATCTTGATTTGTTTTTTTTTTTTTTCCTTTATAAAGCAAAATATTGTGAGATTTCAAGTGTATTTTTTTCCTGCTTTTTCAATATAGAGATAAGAGGATTCCCTCTCTCTCTGAGGGATTGTTAGTAGTTATGACTCTATCCTGCAAATAAACTTGACACTAGTGTTTTAACAAGTAGAGATACAACCACATTGGAGGGGATGGGAGGAAGTAAGAAAGCCATAGCTCCATCATTAGCACCTAAGTATGTCATTCACACTTATCATCACATTGCAGCTGCTGTCAATATTTTAAAAAATATACCTGAAGATCATGTTTACTTTTTGACCTATATTTTAATTGAGCTTACTTTTATAATGATTTAAATTTTTTTTTATTTTTTTTTTTTTAATCAATAGGGGATAATTTGGCTAATCTAGATGCTTGAGACTCCAAGAAACAGAAAACATTTAATTGCTGATTTCATATTTTTATTGGTTGCCTTTCTATTTCCTTTCTCTATTGGATTTTGCTTTGCAAAATTTTTTTTATGTTCTTGGGTTTTGTCCAGATACAAAATGGAAAAAAAATACTGAAATCTCTAAAAGTATTGAAGTTCACAAAGCTTTCCTATTTTGCAGATGTATGTACTCAGTGTCAACTCTTTAATTTTGGCATTTGCTCATCCCCACTATACTGTTATGAAACATTTATGGATCAATGATCTTTCCTGCAAACAATAAGGTGATGTAGACCTGCCATTGCTGAAAACGTCTTCTAGCCTCCTGCAAAAGTGAAAACACTGCTCATGTTTCTGAAAGCAATTTAGTACAACATAGCTATACCTTTATTAACTCCTCCATATTCCAAACTGTGATTATCTTTATGAGGTTTAAATAAATATGTTATGGAGCTGGATTGACTAAACTGCAAAGAACATTTAAGTTTCAAATGAGTGCACTCGGCAAAGGATATACATTAGAAATGCTGCTGTGAGCTGTGTAGTTTCAAAGTATATGGACTGAGAATTGCTGTCAACTTGCATATTTTTCAGCAAGTGATGCTGATGAGCATTACATTTACTGTAAATTGATGCTAGACTGGGATCCATTACCCATTACTTTCTAGACCACTCTCTGTCTAGCAGTTAGCATTTATCACAAGTTTAGGGAGTTGTTTTGATTTATTTTTCTTGATAAATTATTCTAAATTGTCATCCTGTTCTCTGTATCTGTATGCCAGATTATTGTTTGGGAGTATGTCTTTTAAAACACCTTTTCTTCTTTCTGAAGCAAATAATAGAAAGCACTAAATCAGAGAACCTCTCTACTATAGTTCTGTGAAACACTGTTCTATTATCAACAAGAATATTTTTGGTAGGTCATGACTCACCTATTGACCTCCCTTCCAATATCCAACTTTATTTAGAAATGAGGTGAAGAAAATAGATTCTTTAATTCAGTGTAGAGAACTAGAGTTTTCTCTTAGAAGATACCAGGTTAACATAGTTTTATACAAAACTTATGTCCAAGTGAGAAAACAATGCCAGGAAAAATGGTTCATCTTGTGTATTCCATTTCCCCAAGGTCAATTATTTACTTTTGTCATAAAGTTCTAATTTTTATTGTGTTCACTTCTTCCTTTTAGCATCATCCGCAGAACAGATTCTTATTGTAACTGATTCAACTGTCATTGATCTAAAAATTATAGATTGAAAGGTTTTATTTGTATTTTAATGTTCTTTACAAAATGGAACTCATTAGCTTCCAAAGTTTTGTTCATTTTTCTGATGAGGCAAAACCTGGGTCAAGCTAACTGTTGATTAACAGACATAATTTTTCTATAGAAATAATTATTGTAACTTATCCTGTAATCCACAAATGAAGATGACTTCTTTATCTCAGAGAAAAAGAAATAGTTTCTTTATTAATTTTACTTTCTATTGGTTCAGGTCAGCACAGTATGTTGCTAGAAAAATGTTTTCTATTATAATAAGGTCTGGTGGTAAAAAAGTTTGAAGAGCTAGGCTCCTGGGGAATATTGAAACACCATTTTCTTCTAGGTGGAGTTGGATCTCCAGAGCTCAAAATGGAGAGCAGTAGGACAAGAGGATGCTGGCACCACAGAAATGAAATAAAATGAGTTTTCCATTCCTTCACTACAGTGCAGAATACCACCTCTGTCTAGCCATGCCAGTGTTACATCTGCATCTATGCCTTTAATACAGGGATGAAAAAATCCTGTTTGACCTAATGTTTTAATTTTAGAGGAAATTAAAAAACCTGAGAAGGTATGTTGGTTGCTTAATATCTCTAGACTCCAGCTATAGTCCCTCCACAGTGTTCTTAATTTCATTCTTCACATAGAAGACATTAACAATATTTCAAAACTGCTAGTGGATGGAAATTGGGAATTGGCTGCATCTAAGCCTAAAAAGGAATTTTTAAAGACAAAGCTTACAGAGAAATAGAGCAAGTGAAAAACTACAGTAAACCTATAATCAGACAATAAATATTGTTGATGTGATCTGTTAGATAAATATCTTAGCTACACTTTGGAAGCAAAAAGCAAACTTCTCAGTAGTCCAAAGGTCACAATTTCTTTCCCTTCCCTTTCTCACAGGCAAAAGGAAGAAAAGAATCACAACCTGGATGTCCACAGAAACAAAAAAACAAACAAAAAATAAAAAGCACACAATCAGAAGTGAATCACTTACTAGAGTAAATTGTTTCTGTACCACTGTAAGAACTGAGCATTTGAAATGTTCCTTATGCCCTGAGTGTGATCTCTCTGAATGCTCTACAACTCTTACTATAACATGTTTCTAATATCCAGTTCCTTTTGAATGTAAGATATGTGCTGTTGAAAGTCTTTAGCAATTCAAAGTCAGTTAGGTATTCTTACACACTTCATCTGTTTCAGTTTATCTTATACCTGCATTGAATAACACATTTATCTGATTTGCAGACTGCTAAACTGGAATACTTTCTACAATCATCTAAATATGTTACATCTTTCATTTTTGTCTGCTTTCATTGTTTGAGGGTTTCCCCCACCCCTAAACTGGCAGTATGTTCCTCTTCCCAGAAACAACTCAAATAATAACACCAATTCTCTCTCATAGTGGTAATGCCTGAGGAAAAAAAAAAAATAGGAATGCCTAGAAACATGTATCAGTACCCCTGTTTGACAGGGTACTGCTGAGAAATGCAAAACTGAACTGTAACTAAACTATAGCAACTATGCTGATCATAGAACACTAGTTAATTATAAATTTCCCTTAGGTGTTTACTGATGGAAAATATGTCATCTCCATGGTGTTACCTGCCAAGAGGAGAATGTGTCATCTCTGTGCTAAATCCTGCAGAAAGACCGTGTCCCAATATTTATACTCTGAACTATATCACAAAGACGTTGTCTCTTAGGAAGAGTAGAGCAGGAAGAGAATCTAATCCTGTCTAAATAAGGTGAAAATCTTTTTTTTTCCAGAAGCTGCACTAGAGAATTTACCAAACTGTAGAGCCCAACATTATGTATTTGCTTGAATGAACTGTAATTATTTTTCCAGAGCTACAGCTGGAAAAGTGTAACAGTGAACCAAGAGATAAAATGAAAAGACATTGAAAAGACATAATGGAAAATAAATATATACTGAACTTCGTACATTAAAAAAACAGAAAAGAAAATTAAAAGGCACTAAATTCCTTATATCTTGGATATAACACTAAGCCACATTTCTGAGCAACTTAATGGAATTAACTGACATCACAAAAGCTTTTTATTTTGTTCCCTGCCATCTCTCCCCTGTCTATCTTTAATTGATAAAATGTCAACACATTGTAAATTCTAACTCCTGTTTAATTACACTGTTAGAAGTGAAGTGACAGTATATGGGGCATTTAACTTGACTGGCTCCACAGCAATTCCATGGTTTTGCTTCCTAAATCTATGACACTGCAGAGCACAAAAGCAAGCTAAAAGGATAGAAAAGGTAATAGAAAATTTAGATTCCCATTGGTACATTATCATGCCCATGTGCAGGAGCACATCTGTGCGTTTCCCACTGAAAGACAGGCAGTTGAACACTTTGCACTTAGTTAAATGTATATCTGCTTACCAGAAAAATGAACTAAAAATTCCGAGTCAGTCTTAATTGTCTAAAAATTCCCTAAGAGCCCTGAATGAAATGCCCCTGATTTTTAACCAACTCATTGTTGAAAAGGAGGTGTGCTTTGCACCCTAATCAAAAGGTCATTGAGCACTTGGAGCTGCACAACAGTGTAAATGTTGAAGACATGGGTGAATAGTGACCTGCTCTTTCAATGCCTTGAAGAATGCCCTATAAACTCTCAGTTCAGATGCATTTCTGTTTAAAGAACAGATGTGGGAGGAATATTGTTTTGTAAAATTATCTAGTGGCAACAATTTGTATTGGGAAAAACTTTGTCAAATAAAGTGTCCTGGTTTTGCTAGGATAGAGTTAATTTTCTTTTTAGTAATTAGAAGAGTAGTATTTTACTTTCAGTGTTTCAGTTCAGACTTATCATGAGAAGAACGTTGATAAAATACCAATGTTTTTAGTTACTGCAGCTCAAGGCCACAGTGTTTGTCTGTTTCACAGCTGCATTAGGACTGGGAGGGGTAAGCGCAGTGAGGAGCAAAACCCAAAACTGGCATCTGGTTGTGCCAATGAAATATTCCATATCATATCACGTCATGCCAGTATATTAACCAGGGGTGACCGGAAGATGGGCACTTCTCTCAGGGATTGCTCAGGCTCACTCTTCTGGG
>NW_010311395.1:23984-27077 GCF_000700745.2 Antrostomus carolinensis
CTGGCTGGCACAGGTCCGTCATTGGTCAGTGGGCGGTGAGCACTGTGTATCATTCATTTGTATATTCTGTTATCATTGTTGTTTATCATTATCATTTTATTTTAATTAGTAAACAGTTTTTATCTCAACCCATGAGTCTCCTTGCGCTTTTCCTTCCAATTCTCTCCCCTACTCCCTGGGTGAGGGAGGGGGAGGGTGGGAGAGCAGGTTGTGTTTGGCTGCAATCTGCAAGCAAAAGTGTGAATCCACCCAAACCACCACAGAAAGGAACAGGCTTTTTTACTGAAAAGGAGTCAAACACATATTTCCTACATCTTTTGACTTGTCTTTTTTTTATTTTTTATTTATTTTCTTTCCCCTCCCCTCATGCTGCAATTTGCAGTTGTTCCCGAGATCATCCTCTGATCTTGATGTATTTTATATAAGCACACACTGGACAAAAAACAAGGGAGGTGCTAAAGAGCAGGAACGAAAGACTGCAGGACTAGAAGATCCCATCTCAGATGAGCATCTTAACTCACAGCAATTCACCTCCACCTTTGATCTCCTCCTTCTGCTGGCCTATGAGTCCTAGACTGTGTGGCCAGCACATGTAGCCACAAAATGACACACAAAAGGCCACCACCAACACCTTCCCTTATATGTTTGAATATGAAAGGTGTGGGTTAAAAAGTCCACACCGGCAGAACTAGATTGCCCTATGGGCAGAAGGGAAAGTTGTGTCTTCTCTCCAAAATTACAGAGTAAGCAGCAGCCACCATTGCAGTATTGAAAATAACATTACTTGTCCTCTGAAAAGACACATCAGACTACATCACTCAAGATACATAGGCCTCAGGTAGAAATCAATTGCTCAGTCATGTTAGAACTGGCATACTCCAGGCATATGTGTACAGACATCTGTCCTCATTAAAGGCATCTTCATGGGACTGCTATTAGATGGATCCAAATTTCTATATGCTACCATTAAGCTCTTGCTTCTTTTCCTCAGAAAGGTCTGTAATTCTTGTAAAATAAAATCTTCAGAGAAATAAGTGAATACTATTCCTGTAGCTATGATTTGGCAACTCAAATTGACAATATATAGTGATGTGTTGAGGTTTTAGTACTTTAAATGCAAAAAATAGTATAATTGCACCGTGTTGAGACAGAATTTTTATTCTGTAATATAATCAGTAATGTTAAAAATAATTAATAACTTAGAAAATAAATCATCTCTATCTATTAGATTCAGGACTTTATTCTGGAAAATAGTGAGGAGAAGACTGAAGTTTGAAGTAGTCAGTTCTGATAAGTCATGACAATGGATGAGCAATATTTATCCTTTAAATTTAGATGACCTTTAGAGAAAATAGTTAAAGCACATTCCTTTTGCATATCTTTTACCAGCACTGTGGCACGATTCGTTAATCTTGGATCATTAATCTATGAGATTAATGCATGCTTTCATTATTTCTGGTGGCCTTTTGCAACAATACACTCTGTTGTGCAGAGAATCAAAACTTGTGGGTGAAGCAGGAAAAGAACTAAGAGTCAGTTCAGGCACATGGGCTTGATATATTTGTATAAAAGACCACAAAGCCTTTTAAAAACAATCTTTTAAACAGAGCAACAAGCAATTTTAGATGCATTAGAATTTAAGTCTTTAACTTGAGTACTGGAGATTAGGATATTTTTTTAGTAGTAAAGAATTTTTGGATCAGATAGAAATGGATCAAATAATTTTAAGTGTTCAAATAAGAGAGTATAACAAGGATTTTAAGTCAGTGTGCAGTAATGGTGTTACATGCAAAGGCATGGCCAGCAACTGAAAAACATAATTAAAAAACCCAACTAATTCCATTTATAATAGCTAATCACCCTTCTTTCCCTGATATTTTTAGATTCAAATATTAGCACTGGAACAGAACATTGATAAAGAGTATACACAGAATTATTTATTGGTCTATTTCTGGCATCACATTGAAAGGAGAAATCTTTGAACTCTGTTATGCGTACAGTGCAAAAAAGAAGAAAATTGTGAAAATAAGCACCAAGAAATTATTGAAGTTATATTTGAAACAGTATGCAGTGTTCCCATTTTTGTGTGCATTATCTTTGTCCACAGATAGTTATGTTCATTTTAGATCACTCTTAAGAGGAATGAGCTGATGCTTATGAGCAGGAACTACTTTTGCCATCCCTATGCTGGATTGGTGCTAGTTTATGCGAAGTATTGTACAAACGCATAGCAAGGTTCTCTTAATTTGCATTTTAACAGACAAGAAAGGTAATGGAAAACAAGCACTTGATGAGATATAATATTCTCAAGGTCAATTCAGTTTGGTTCATAGACAAACTGGGAAATGAACACCAACTGTGAGTCACAGTTCTGTCTTTTGTATGTGACTATTCTGTCTCCAGATGCAGCCCAAATCATTCAACAAAATGGTGTAGGTCTCAGTACATTGACATGTGAATCACACTACCTTGGACTATGGGGACAGAATGGTAATGTAAAGGTCTCAGTCACACTTTCTTGACCAAAATGGATTAATTGAACATCAACTGTGAGTTCAGTCGATAGATTTCACAGTTCTGTAATCCAGCCAAATGGGTTCTGGCTTCAGTTTTCTTTTTTGCCAAAAAGTAGCTCATCAAATGTTACACGTGTTTCTACCTAAATGAGAAAAGAACAGATTATTGTTGGGATGTTCTAATAGACCTTTCAGGAAACCTCCATATTCTGAGAGAAGATGGAACATCCAAAGGCCTATCCCAGAGTGGAATTACACTCCTGAAAAGGACAAAAAAATAATCCAGAAAATAATCCTCAATCCTCATTTTAACCATCCTAGATTAAGTGCACAGGAGAGCTGTCCTGGTTTTGCTAGCATAGAGTTAATTTAACAAGTTCTGAATGCCTTGACAGCTCTCTGAATGCACTCATCTGAGCCTTTGAGACACTGGGGAGATGTCCTGGGTTTTAGCTGAAATAGAGCTGGGTTTCTTTTTCAGTACTTAGAATTGTGCTGTGTTTTGCTTCCAGCCTGGGACTGGCTGTGAGAGAGACAGTGATAACATACCAATGTTTACAGTTTTGTCACTGGAAGT
>NW_010311396.1:0-28914 GCF_000700745.2 Antrostomus carolinensis
GGCTTCCTCCCTGTTGCTCGTACTCGTGTAGTAGTAACTCGTTCCCCGCCGCGGCCGGCATGTGCCTGTGGAAGTCGGGGAGCTGATGATGTTGTGTGCAGCTTTGCTGCAGGTGTGAATTATTTCTGCAACATGATCTTAGCGGGCGCCTTTCCAGAGAGCGCGAGAGCCTGGCTGCATGCTGGGGTGGCTGCTGCCGAGCTGTGTGAAGTGAGGACACACGGGGGGTAAAACTCAGGTTATCAAGTTCAGTTTGGGTTTTGGTTGGGGTTTTTTTGATTTCCAAAGAGTATTTGTTGTCGTGAAGAACTAAGTTTCACAGCTTCTTTTGATAAAAGTTTGTTTCAGCTTTGGCTGAGATGAGTAGGAAGGAGGAGAAGCCCAACAGGACTTGGACTGTTCTGAAATTCCATAGCTGCAAACTTCAGCTGCAACATTTGTAAGTCTTGTGTAGGTCCGGGTTCCTCTGCAAAGGCTCCACCTTGGCCTGGGGATGGTGACCAAGAGGACCTGTTTCTCATACGGAAGTTAATACTTCAGCTTTCTGGCTGCAAACTGCCGTTCTTGCGCAACAGTGACCCTGCAGTTGTTTAGCCAGAGGCTCTGGCTCACTTTGGGGCAGATTCAAAGAGATTTCTGCAACCATTATTATTATTTTTTTAATACGTTCTGTTTTTCTTTTGAAGAATGAAGTATGAAGTCTTTGGGGATTTGTTTTTTAAATGTTGCTTCCTCTGTATATTTTGGCACCCCTGCAAACTTCCCACGGGGAGAATTAGTTTGTCTCTGCCCGGCCTTCACTCTGTTTTGAATTTTAGTTCCGCTAACTCCTGAAAATATTTCTCTTCCTATTGAGTCTTTTTTGGGTACAGATGGGAAACCTTGAAACCCTGGGGATCACTTGCAGTTAGCAGAAAACAAGCGCTGCATCGTGTCTCTGTCCAAACAGTTGTTCTGTTTGCATGCAGGAGTGACTGTCGGCTCGGATTGTGTCGGTGAAAATTTGCAAGGCCAAGTTTGATCTTTTATTTGCATCTTTATTTTAAATATTATAGTTGGATCAAATAGTGCTTCTGAAAGACCTTATCTTCATGGGAAAGGTTTTATCTTGTTATGGTGTATAGTGTGAACTTATACCAGGCTGGTTTGATTTCAGTTTGTAATTGTGGGTGATAATTGATCAGCAAGAGACTGTTGATCTGAAGCTTTAACTTCTGTTCCCTGCCCAGGAGCTTTCTGATTCCCTCGCTCTCCTTCCTGGATGTGGGTTAGGTCCTGCAAGGGGTCCAGTAACCGATATTATCTGGTGAAGTTAACATGGAAGAAGGTTTGTGAGTTAGCAAACAGACATCTGTGTTTATCTTCTTCCGCAGTTTGTATCATTTAAGTAATACAAGCTGAGCTACGCACAGTGAGTTTAGGAAAGGATTGCTTCAGAGAATTGCAAATACGTTATAGCTGAGTAAACCAAAAAAGTATAAACAGTCCCTAAAAGAAAAATGAACGCTATGTAATCCTGACTACCACTCTGCTGTATCTTCAAGACAGATTTTTTTATTGCGAGAAACCTAAATCTGCTGAATAGGTTTTGAACATAGATTTATGTAGTTTTTTCTTCAGTCTGTATGTCATCTGTTAAGGAGAGAAATGATGGCAGGGGTCACAAACATTTAGGTGAATCAACTGCTTTTAAAAAGTGTGATTACAAAGTGAGTAGAGAAGGAAGATTACTTTTTTCCCTGACAATTACAAACCTTCCTGTTTTAGCTCTGAAGTGGTTCTTAATAATGTCAGTCTTCAGCTGGCCGGAGAGTCAGAACGCGGTGCACAGCTGGAATTCTGGAGTCTGGTCCCCAGGGTGTCGCAATTCAGTGTAAGGACCTTTCTGATGCGTAAGCCAAATATATAATGCAGGTATTGTACCTCTTAAAATATGCTCAACTTGCTCTGTGTTCAGGGGAGGCTTTTGTGTCTAGTTCCCTCCACTCTTCTGGTCTGATACTGTTGGAACTGGGACCTTGTTCCGAAGGGAGCACAAATGTGCAGGGCCACACACGTGCTTTCATCGCAATTTGCAACTACATGTCAAAGGCTTGGAGAAAACCAGAACGTACCCAAAATCAAGCAGGAGTAGGAGCTGCTTGAAGAGTAAAGTTACCACATGAATCTGTGTTGTGTCACATCTGCTAGCTTAAAACATGACGTGCTGCTAAGGAAATACCTGGTATTTCTGTATACGGGTGTTCATTCGTAGTGACATGCAGAGGTGTTGCTTTTAGTGGAATTTCTCTGCTGAAACCTTTATGTGCTGTGTGGGAAAAGCACTGCAGAAATACCCTTCTCCTCTACTGCTGTGTAAGTATAGCACAAAAACCACTCTGCTTGGAGACTCGTGTCTGTCCTGTGTACACGGTACATCTATTTCATATTTTTGATGCAATCCTCTTTAACTGGGTTTAGTGCTCCATAACTGTTGGAGCTGTGGGCTTGTGTAGCATGCTAGTGTGTTAGAGATGGACAAGGATTCTTGTAGTAGCTTTGACAAGTCAAGAAGCTTCCAGCTGGTGAGGACTTGGAGAAAGAGGTGATGCCCCACAAGCACTGGGTATGTGCTGAAGAGGTAAGTCTGCCAGCAGCAGCGATGTGAGCAGAGGGGAGGTCCTGACCTTGGTGCAAAGCTCCACATCCGTGCTGGGGAGATGTTTGGGATTGCTGGCAGGAGCCAGCGCCCACAGAGAAGGTTCTCTCAGATCAGTTTCTGGTTGTCTGAGGTTTGATGTTTGAGGCTGTGGTCAGACTTTACTCTTGCAAATGCATTTTTGATGCAGGGACTGAAGCAAGCAGATGATGATTTTGTGGGTTTCATGTAAACTTCAGGGATTTTGAATAGTGTCAGGGAAAGGGATGTGTCCATGGTTGGACATCTGGAGGTTCCTCTTGCTCCTTGGGTGTGGGGAGTTACAGGGCCCAGGAGCTTCCAGCCATCCCATCCCACTTGGGATACCTTTGCCTAGAGCTGCCGAGGGCTGTGAGGGTGACAGCACGATTGCAATGCTGCAGTCATGTGTTGTGATGGGAAGTGGAGATTGTTAACTCTAAAACAGGTAGTAAAAATGCACCTTTTGTACACGTGTGAAATGAAATGTTATAAGGGTACAGTCAGTCTGCAGTGCCTGATACCCTGGGAGACCAGCAAGCTCCGTGCTTCTTCGGATGAAAACATTTCCTGGTGATACTATAATATGTTTATTGTGACAACAGTAACCTGCATCTTACTGCCGTTTGTATGCTGATTATCTACCAGGTGAGGAATAAAATGACTTCCTTTGCTGTCAGTCTGGTAGGTTGGTTTGTTAGGCAGCAGTGATGAAATGAGCTGAGGTTCAAGCATCTCTCATTTTTGGGGCAGGAGTGTAGGAAGGCCTAATACAAAATTAATTTATTACCTGGGGACAGATTGTTCTGTGGAGTTGTTGTTGTTGTTGTTATTATTATTATTATTATTATTATTATTATTATTATTAATTTTCTTCCCCAGACTGGTCAATCTTGCCAGGACAGTTTCTGTGATGCATTCTGGCCTGTGGTTGCACTCTCTGTCTGTGTAAGCAGAAATGCAGTAATGGAGCAGGCCTGAAAAGCCTTTAGCTCTGCTGTGGTGATAGCAGTGCTCTCCATCTCAGTAGCTGGTCTGTTGTGGAAGCTAATAATGAGTTTTATGCCTTGGTAGGAAGCCTTGTAGGCTGTCACTGCTCAGTTGTCCTACCTGCTGCAGACTGAAGCTGTGGATATCCTGCCTTTGGTAGAAGGTACTCTGTGATCAATATTTCAGCTGGCTTTTTCAGGGTTCCAACTTGAAAACAGTTTCGTTATGGGAGAAAGGTCTTATGTCTCAATAGTTGTTCTTGGTTTTGGGCGTTTTTGTCTTTTCTTTTTCAAGCAAAACTCTTCTGCTCTGGCAAGATCTCATAACAGGATATGCTAAGCTGCAGAATGGAATATTTCAAGTGAAACCAGTTTTAATGATGTATTTTAATGTATCTCAAAAGCGAAACATTGAATGACAGACTGCCCTGTGCCTGAAATGTAAGTAGGTCATGGCTGGAGGTAATTGTATAGTCAGCCATTAGTATAATCAGTTTATCATAAATTTACTGACTGCTGAAGAATTTTTGAGAAGGAGCTCATACATGTTTAAAAAGACCAAAACAAAACAAAAACCAAAAAAGATGAAATTTTCAACAAAAAGCTTAAGAAAAACAAACCAAAAAACTTGGCAAACATCCCTGCAGAAAGCATTTAACTAAATTAGTATCTCTGATAATGAACTTCTAACTCCTGTGATCAGCAGAGGTTTGTGTTTGCCAGGGACTGTGTATCCAGATACTGGCTTATTTGACATGTAGAAACTCGTTAAACTGCAGTAACTCGATCCTGTGTTTGAGTGGGTTTTTCATGCAGCCTCTTGTGCTGGTAAAACTGTCACATTAAAAGGCAGTGGAAGCCAACCTTGCGTGCAGTGTTGGCTATCTGGACAGAAAAGCCCTTTTAAGGGAGAAGAAGGTGTAATGCTGATGTGTTTTGGTGGGTGTTTGTGTTTTATTTGCACATGGGAACAGCTGAGGCAGGGAGGAGATTGCTAAGCGGAGCCACTGGTCTCTCTGCTCCTTCTTGTTCTCGGCTGTTTGCACAGATACCCACCCACCTCTTGATTGGAAAGGAACTTGTGGAATCAAATACCTGATTTAGCTGCAGCTTATAGAAATATGTCCTCTTTGAAAGTTTGAGAGAACTAGTTAGTGTGAGAAATGTGTGGAAGGACTGGGGAATCATGGGTGGGTGGATAATCCAAAGGGCCCAGGTGAACAAAACCAAAATGGAAGCAATTTGCAGGATGGTGGCTGGTGGGAACTCTCTCTGTTGTGATCCTGCTGTGGCCTAGACAGTTGTGAACTTGGGCACAATTAAAACATCTCAAGCAAAGCTGCTTCTTGTGTAGGAGTGAATGGTTGTGTAAGCTGCTGTGTCAGTGTGTGTGCCATGTCACAGGGAGCTGAGGAAATGAGTGGAAGGTGATGTGGCCGAGAGACTTGGCTAAAATGATCTCTGTATCATGAGCTTTTGACCTGTTGTGTGGCATGCTACAGGATTAGGGGCTGATGAACTCATAGTTGATCTGGAGAGGTCCTGGTACTCTGTCCTCTTAGCTGGGAGGTCTCAGTTTTATAATGGATTTAGTATCTCTCAGGCAGCTTGTGAGGTTTAATTTATGAAAGGTTGGAAAGTGTGTAAGTTGAATGTGGTTGAAATGTGCCGTCATGTTACGAAACAGTTTGTTTCAATAGGGCCAAATGCAGTTTTCCAGTTTTTAGTGCTGTATTTTGTATTGGCTCATCTTTCTATAAGCTTAGCTAAAATTCTGCAGCTAAAAATAGCCATTATTTCTCAGATTGTGAGTCCCTTTCTTGTCACATTCAAACTTCTTCCCCTTTCTTTCTTTCTTTGCCTGGATCCTTGTTCTCTAGTTCTGAAGCTGCATGCTGATGACTTAGTCTTCACTTGCTTCTCTCCAGACCTGCTCTGTCTCACCTCCCTCCTCCATCTCAGTACCCTTTCCTCTTTTATTTTTTTTTTTTCCTTTGTGCCTCATGATCTCACCTGAAATTGTTCCCATTGGTGCATAGTTCTAGCTGTGGATTTCCTCATCATGCCTTTGACTCTGGCCTTACAGAAGAAGCAAGCTGGTATATGTGCTTATTATACCTACACCTCCTGCTAGGGCTGTATGCTCTGCAGGGCAAACCCGTGCCTAGGAATTGTCTTTCCCTGACCTCAGTCTGTTGCAGGTGCTCTGCAGCACTGTCACCTTTCTTGGGCTCTGCTCTCCTGTCCCAGTTTCTATTGCTGTTCTGTAGTGAGAGTGCCTTTCCTGTACTTTGTGCTCCATTTTTCTTCTTGATTTGGATCTTACATTCAATGGAATATGAAATCACTGATGTGGGAACCTTTGGTGCATAGGATGATCTCGTGCTGCTGGACTTGCTCCTCTTCTACCGGTCCTTCTCCCTGTCCATTCTTAGCTGTGCTTTGCTGTAAGGCCCAGGTTTGGGCTTTGTGGCACTGCTGCTGGAGCTGAGTTTGGAAGGTGGTGTTTGGTTGGAGCAGACTGCTTGGCACTTGGTCTCCCTAGGTTCTGGATACAGTTTTACAAGTGAATTGTGCCTCTTGAGCAAATCGCTTCATTTCTCGGGGATCATTTATTAAGTACAGTTAATATTTACTTGATACACAGTGCAAGGTGTGCGTGTAGAAATGGTTAAATAATTGGTGAATTATTGGGCACTGTTGGAGAACCTGATATAAATTATGCTAGAGCAGTTCCTCGTGTTATTTAATATGCAGAGTAGTTTGACTTTGCTTCACCTGCCAAAGCACATCAGTTCTTTATGGAGAGATAAATTGATAGAGTCAGCACTTACAACCTCCAGATGAAACACATTGCAGTCAGGGAGCTTCAAAGGCAAAATAACTCCTCTCACTTGCTAACCCATCTCCTGTCAGTGGTACAAGTTGCTGTTGTGGCTAGGGCCAAAGCCGTGCCATCTTAGGAGCTGGGTGGAACTGCGTGCTACTAAAATGGGTGTATGGTCTGGTGGAACCTGAAGCACATGTGTTTTGTCTTAAGAATGGCTGTCTACCAGAAGAGTTTGGGGCTCTGATGCTGATCTTGGATGGGTGATCTTGGGGCTGGGGGACTAAATCTTCCATGATCTGCACAACGTGTCTTATCAAGAACTTGGCATCATAGAAAACAGTCTACAGCTTTGCTTGTAGTAACTGGAAAGACACAATAAATGCAGATGCTGAGATCAAGGTCCGCTCAGGCTGGCAGAATGCAAACTGTGCTTGTGGAATCCTGGAGTCTGGAAGAACTGTACTTACTACTCAATCAGGTTTAAAAGACTAAGTCATTAAACTAATTAGGCATAATTCAAAATTGGCTAACAAGCAACAGCAGTGTGTTTGTGGTGATTGCTGTCTATTCAAACTCAAAAAAGGCTTTTTTTTTTTTTTCTTTTAAGAAAGGCTTGTGAAAGGTAGAGAGAAGGTGGAGAGGGACAAAAAATCCATGTGGCTGATATTAGTCACATCTCTTAATAAAGTGCTGGCTGAATTTCAGATACCTGATTGTGAGCAAAATAAAAGCCTGTACAGAGTTACAGGTAGAATTGTAAAAAAAACCCCAAACCTTGTGAACTTTTAAATGAACAGCTCATTCACTTCACCATGTAGCATGTTAAACTTGCCCTTTATTAAATCAAGCCCTGTTGGAATTCTGATTTACATTCTCTAAGAAATTTTTGTTTGCTAGCCCTTTCCTAAAAGGTGAGATCTACCTCTGCTTGTGAATGTGCTGGCTTTGAGTATCAGCAAGTGAGAAGGTAAGAGAGAAGTGAAGCACTATAATATTCCAGCCTATGAGCTCTAAACCAAACCACAAACCGTTGTCCTTCTCCAGTCAGGGGGAGGACTTGGCTTCCCTTAGATCTGCAAACAGCATGTGAGTTTCAGGAACCAATTCTTTGCTCCTCTGAAAAAGGAGCCACCATGTGCAATGAACAAATCGGGAGTGTACTGAGCAAAGATCAAAGTGATCTGCCTAGAACATTAACACAGTACCTGGAAGATAAAAGGGACATTACAAGCTTGAGAAGTGGGCCTGTGTGAACTTCAGGAGGTGCAACAAGGCCAAGTGCAAGGTCCTGCACCTCGGTCGGGGCAGTCCCTGGTATCAGTACAGGCTGGGGGATGAAGGGATGCAGAGCAGCCCTGAGGAGAAGGACTTGGGGTGGTGGTGGGTGAGAAGCTCAATGTGAGCCAGCAACGTGTGCTGGCAGCGCAGAGGCCAATAACCGTGTCCTGGGCTGCACCCAGAGCAGCGTGGGCAGCAGGTGGAGGGAGGGGATTCTGTCAGCTTTTTTTTTCTATAAGGATTGGTGACAGCATCACACATCTTTTTTCATTGCAACTTTTCTCTTCCAAAAAAGAGTCCAGAATAGTTTCAGTGAAGCTGTTATTACTATCATAATATATATATTATTGTAGTATTGTAATACTATAACTGTTATTATAAATAAGTGAAACTTATTTCACACTTGAATTAGATGTCCATTAAAGGTAAGGGCACAATAGCCATTTTTCTTCCTCCTCCTAGTTTTCATAAAATGTAGAAACAAAATGTTACAGCACAATTTCCTATTTGCACTGCCACTTCAAGTGACTTTCTTTTTGAAGTGCCTATCCTTTTCAACAGCTGAGATGCTAGTTGACATTTCGTGAAGAACTCCCAGTTCAAAGTTCCTGGATGTGGGCTCTTTTGAGGTAGCACAGAAAAGTGTTTGTCTCTTAGTTACAGCAAGAGTCCCCCCAAAAGCAGAGGGTGCTTGGTGACGTTGGTTTGCACAGCTACACCTTTTCATCAGTCTCACTTTTTTAATCAGTCCAGAAAGCTTTTTCCATTCTTATGCAGAACTCTGCATATTGTTCACAGCAGAAATGCCCAGTGTCTCGTCCTGCAGCAGCTCTGATAACTTTAAAGCTTTCCAAGTAAAAGACTCTCTGCTTATTAATGACTACTACATGAGTTCGACTTTGGTGTCTAATCAGATTGGGTATCCTTAAGATTTCTAATGGGATCCTTGAAAATCTGCCAAGGGACTATATAGGTTTTCTGATGAATTGTTTTAATGGAGCTCTGCCTTGCTCTTTGGTTAACAGTCTTCAGGGCAGCCTCTGGCTGCTTACTTTCCAATTTCCTTGCGTTATCTGTAGATAAATGTCCACCTCGTTGGACCTTAATGGCCGATTAGCTGAGCCAAATGAAATCTGCAAGTACAAGAAGCAGTTCTGATCACTGGCAGTATGTTCTTGTCCTAGCTGAGGGTGAATCCGGAGCTGCTGGCCTCCTGGCTGCCACTGCTCCTGGTGGGGAGTCTCACGGGGAAGCTGCCTTCAGCCTGTAAAGCACGGCTTGGCTCATTTTTCCCTGCAGGGTTGGTGCTTCATTAGTTTGCTCATCAACAGTTGCAGAATGAGGCAGTTCACTTTGGTGACCAGACTTTCCTATTTAAGGAGTGATCGGTGTAACTCCCTGTGGGCCTGGGTCGAAGAGACCTGCCCAAGGCCTGTCAGATCCTGTTCAAATTAAACCCATATGACTCAGACTTCTACCATAGCTGGTGGCTATCCCTGTTTTGGATGGGAAGCATGTCTGATACGGGATGTCTCAAAGGGGCAGTGACTTTGGGGACACAGGACACTCTTCCACCTTTGCCAGTCTGGCCCTTGAAGGTGGGATGAGTTGGGTGTTTGCAAACACAAGCCTGACAGGCTACTTTGTGCATCCCTATAAGAAAACTAACTTGGCATAGATTTAGTAAATATTCCAGAGTTGTTTACTTCAGTTTGGAAGGACTGTGTCAGCCTATTGTTTTGGAAAAAATGTGTTGTAGTAAATGTTTTGGGCAGAGGACGGTTTGAGTGAGCTCAGCTGTCACAATTAGGTGTAAGCGGCTGTATCAAGAGCTAGTCATTGCATGTTTCCGAGGCAAAGTCATTTTGGGTGCTTTGAAATGTACAGATTCATAACCTGTTTTTAAACAAGCTTCCCAAGTTGTTTTCTTTTCCTCCTCCCACTAATCATGCCCCAGCATTAAACAAAAATAAGAGGTAGGTAGGTGGGCATGCAAGAGGGAAACAAAAACTGGCACCATATCGGGGTTGTTATTGAGCCCCTGTTAGTGTAAGTTAGAGGGCAGTTGATTCCTTTATTTAAAATTACTGGAATTTTCTAGGCCCAGGAGATCACTGTAGGGTCCCCGTGTGAATTGGGTGTAGTTGGTAGTAGAGCAGGCAGGAGTTGGGAAGTTGGAGTTTCATCTCTCACAGGGTGGGCCTGCCTGTGTTTTAATCAGAATCCCTGGACCACGGATTAGCTGGATACCGGCTCAGAAATTATGGCTTTGTCTGTTTACTGCTGAGGAATAAATTACTCGAGATACACCTGTGGGCTTTAATATTAATACTGTGCATTTTTTTATTATGCTTCTTAAAAAAACAGTTTATATATTTGGAAAACTAGTGGTCAGTATATATCTTCAGTTATCCATCTCCTCAGCATCTGAGCAGCACAGAGACATAAATGGGGGATGCCTGCAGCATTCCCCTGGGGCAGGAGAGCATTAGTAATCCTTAACAGATAAGGAAGGCTGAAGCCAAGGCAAGCAGAGTAATCTGATCATATGAGACGTCTGTGGCAGGGCTGAGCCCTGTCTCTGCTCTTCTCAAATTCCCCCCAGGAAGCTGCCCTTTCCCGAAAGGGATCCTGTCTGCAGGGCTGGACTGTGGCGGGAGTACGGATGTTAATCGCCCTCCTCCTGGAGCTTACGTGGCTCGGGGAGCAGACCAGGAGCTGGCACGCTGGTGTTAAACCACTGTGGTGTTTAACACACCATTGTGGTGTTTAACAACACCGGTGGGGTGACACAGAGCTGCCAGTTTGTAAAGCTGAATCTGTGTCTGCACCGACTCTGGCAACTGCAGCTGAGGGTGGAAGCGCTGGGAGCGTGAGCGGCGCACGTTTGAGCGCGTGTAGACGTTGTGTAGGGCTGTCGGCTTGGGGAGCTCGATGTGGAACTGGGAGGGGGCAGGACAGATAACACGACATGTGGTGAATGCCCATGTTCTCCGTGTCTGTTGGGTTTTTCATAATACAATAGTTGATGTCATCAGTGGAAAGCCCAGGTGTGAAGCATGGTGGGAGCAGACCCAGTTCTCTTTCCTTGATTACTTGTATGCGTTAGTGATAGGACGTGTGTCTGTGTGGTGTTACTGACAGCCTCGAGTGGCTGGCAAGAGTGTTTTAAATCCAAGGCTGAATTCCTTGGCTTTCAGCTGAGCTTCTAGTTGAATTTATTTGCATTGGCAAAAAAAAGTTGGCTGATTTGAAGAAATGCTACGCGCAGACATAAAATATCTTGAAATAGCAGGACTTGAGGACCTTCTTTGCATTCCCGTGGGCAAATTCTGGCACTGAACATATGTTGTAGATCACATTTTAAAGTGGCTTTTCCCTGGCTCCCATGTTACTGCCCTTTGCTTGCAACCTTTCCCCCCTCGAAAGGTATTAAGACTGGGTTACTGAAATGATTCAGTTTTGTACGTGGAGCACTCGTGGAGCCTCTCTGAGGTGGGAGAGATTTTACACGTGGGTAGAATGGGACACAAATCAAGGTGATGTACAAACGGAACGAAGATAACATCCTAGAGATAACAGTGATCCTTGGCAGCGCGTCACATCAGGCAAATTGTTTGCTGTCTGTCTGATTTAAAATGAAGATACCAATTCCCCACCTCTGTTTCTTTGGTTTCATAAATGCTGGTAAGTGCTCAGCTCACCAAAGTGAGTGCCATCAATAATTCATTATCACTTAATTGCTGGAGCTGATTTCTGATGGATTTGGTAAGTAGGACTCTAGGAAATTGTATGTTTCCCCTGTCACTTCCACTCTGCTGCTTTTGCCAACGTTCACAGAGGAGTTGTCCACGTGCCTTCTCCCTTTCCTTCCAGGGATGCTTTGCCCTCGGGCCGCAACAGAACTGGAGGAGCTTACACAAAGGATGGGCAAACAGCGTCAGCTGGGGCTGTGGCTTTCCTTCTCCTTCAGCAGCATGTCCAGGAAGGGCTGAACTGCAGACAGGCTGGAGTTGGAGGGCTCAGCCCTGTGTCTGACACATTGTCACTGTGTGTCACTTCTCTTTCTCTCACTTGTTCAGATAGAGGGGCTCCTGGACAGCTGTCTGTCTGTCTGTCTGTCGGCTGGTGCTCAGTTTGCTTCAAGCTCTGCTGCGTTTGTCTATGAGCTTGGCTGAGAAGGCTGTTTCAGTTGTCCCTTTTCTGTCCCTACTTTGAATGACATGTGAGCTATTTCTGGTCATTTTCCATCATAATGGGAATACATAGTTTTGAAGTGGATGACAATTGGAGTTATGTTTTGCTTTCTTTATGTGAGGAATGTACTTTAAAGTACAGAAGGGTCTGGAGCACAAGTGTGCTGAGTTCCCGGCTGAGGGAACTGGGGTTGTTGAGCCTGGAGAAAAGGAGGCTGAGGGGAGACCTTGTGGCTCTGTGCAAGTCCCTTGGAGGAGGGTGGAGAGAGGTGGGGGTGGGTCTGTTCAACCAAGGACCAAGGGACAGGACAAGAGGAAATGGGCTCCAGTTGTGGCCAGGGCAGTTGAGATGGGATGTGAGGAAGAATTTCTTTGCTGCAAGGGTTCTGAGGCATTGGAAGGGGTTGCCCAGGGCAGTGGTGGAGTCCCCATCCCTGGAGGGATTGAAGAGTGGTGTAGACACAGTGCTGAGGGACATGGGTTAGTCATAGGGGACTGGTCAGTGTTGGGTTCATGGTTGGACTCCATGAGCTTAAAGGGCTTTTCCGATCTAGGTGATTCTGGGATTCTGTAAATTCTAAATCCTCTAAAGCTGAGGATTTAGAATTAGACAGGTGGTTCTTCCAGTGTTTCCTGATGGCAAAAGGTTGAGTGCCTCCAGTCTCCAAGGGTGCAGCGTGGCCCGTTTCTTTTCTGGCAGCAGTTTGGACACTAGAGAGGGGAACTTTAAAATAGATGTCCTGGAAAATATGTGGTGCTTGTTTTTGTTAGCCTGGGATAGTGTGTGTTCTGCGCAAGACAGGAACTAAAATGAGGGAGCAGTGCCTAGAAATGAGAGGTGGGGAAGGACTATTGATTTATCTGTATAGTTTATCCCCTAGGGCTAGGGGGGATGTGAGCATCTTTCATCCACTGTGTTGGATGAAGGTCCAAGGTTAGTAACTACAACAGAGCTTTAATCATAGGATCTTCTGATCACTTTCTTATATTTGTGATGTTGTCTTTACCGTGCAGAATCTCAACCGTTGTCCTGGTTTCTGCTGGGGCAGAGTTAATTTTCTTCCTAGTAGCTGGTACAGTGCTGTATTTTGGATTTAGTACAAGAATAATGTTGATAACACTGATATTTTAGTTGTTGCTAGGTAGTGCTTATCCAAAGTCAAGGATTTCTCATGCTCTGCAGACGAGCAGGCACATGAGAAGCTGGGAGGGAGCATGGCCAGGACAGCTGACTCCCACTAGCCAAAGGGATGTTCCATCCTTGTAGGACATCATGCCCAGTATATAAACTGGGGAGAGCTGGCCATGAGGAGTCGGTTGCTGGTTGGGGACTGGCTGGGCACTGGTCGGCGGGTGGTGAGCAACTGCATTGTACATAATGTCTTCCTTGGGTTTTATTTCTTTATCTTTTTGTTATCTTCCTTTTCATACAATTATTATAATTATTTTTATTAGTATTATTTTTATTTTATTTCAATTATTGAACAGTTCTTACCTCAACCCACGAGTTTTACTTTGTTTTTTCTGGTTATCCTCCCCATTTCACTGGGGCTGGGTGGGGAGTGAGGGGGTGGCTGTGTGGTGCTTAGTTACCAACTGGGATTAAATCACAACAACTGTTCTAACACCTGTGCAGGGTCTGGCCATGCAAAACGTTCCCAAAGGCTGTGCTACATCCTAAAAAGCAGCAGTCTGTTCAGGCACGTCCTTCTTCTGGGTCTGGTTTGCCAAGGAGGCATTAGAAGGGAATGTTTTGGTTTCTTTGTTTGCTTTTTTTTTTTTTTTTTTTTTTTGCATAAACATACATAGTTTCCAAATGGATTCACTTCTATCTTAGACACATATCAAGAATGATTTTGTAACTATTTTTACACATTTTTGAGGCTACGTGTCTGGATTCTTCTCCTCTTTAAATGAACTTACATGGATATGTTTCAGTGCGTTAACTCTTGGTTTTAAACTGCTATGAATATAAAAATGAATTGGCAACCCAGCTCTCAGAAACAAGTCTTTTTGTTTTGAGGTGTTCTGGTGTCTTTAAACTTCATTGACATGACAGGCCTGGAAAGAACCTCACTGTTGCTGAGCTGCTTTGTGGGGTTCCCTGAAGACTACTTCGTTCTTGTTTCAGTTTCCAGTTAGCAAACTTCCTTTAAAAAGCGTTGGTTCCAGGTTAAAACTGAACAAAGTTTAATCTTTTCAGCCAGCTCCGCTTTGTTCTGTTCACAGCGCCACTCTTGCCTCTCTTCCGAGGAAGAGGAGGGAAATAACTGGACACAAAAGATGCTGTTTGAGTGAATAGTTTTCCACAGAGGAGTTGTTAAAAGGGAGAGTTTTGACTTGAATTTGTTGTGACTCGGCTATCCTGAGCAGTAATGGAGCTGCACAGTATGTTCCTGAACCTGTTCTTTAATGTCTCCCAGAAAAATTTATTGTAGACTTTTCTAGGCAGCAAACTGAGAAGGGGAAGGTAATAATTTTAAAGTCTGAGTACAGTGACTTAAACCTTCACTTTCCATAAACAAAATGCTTGATTCTGCGCTCCTTTTCACCAGTGAAATTCTAACAGCTTCAGAGGAGCGACTCCAACGTAAAACTGGTGCAGCAGAAGGAGGAATCGAGACTTGGGCTGGTCTCTGGGGAGGGAGTGATTGGATTTTGGTTTCCACACTGAGTTTTGTGCTCTGGGTGGGGAACACATGGGGGGAAGGAAGCTGATTCTGTCTATAGTTTTAAAGTTTTACTGTGGTTTTCATCTTGCCATGCAATTTTTTTGTTGTACTAGGTAAGTGTTTGATCACAGAGCGTCTCTGTTAGCATGTGCTTCTTGCTGACAAGGTGCTTCTGACACCCAGAAGGTATGCTGCCATGCTGGGGAAGTGTGGTGTCACCCGTCTCTGGCAGCCGCTGTGGACGACATGACAACCTGCTGTGTCTGAGCCTGATGAGAAATGTCATCCAGGCACCCAGGCCTGTCGTGTCAGTACTGTCTGGCCCTTCCTGAAACGTGTTGTTTACAGGAGCATCTGAAACACACCAAGAAGTTCTTAATGGGCTTTCAAATAATGACAGTAATGAAGCTGCAAAGTGACCTTGCTGGTAGTCTCCGTGAGAGTCTCTGCGACGAACCTTCCTGGCTGCTGAAGGATACTCTGTGCCATTCCAGTAGATTTTTAGAGGAAGTAAGCAATTAATTTTCCCAAGATCTCCTTTCTTTGGCATTGGCTTTCTGATTGTACCTTCTTTACAGCCCCCAGCTAGCTGAGAAGACTCGTTGCCTCTGCTGCTTGTTCCTTGTGTGTTTTCCCCTCTTTCTCTTTGGACTCAGTGTGTGGCACATGACAGGTGAGGTGCTGGTCATATCAGTGATCTTAGTGTAAGTGGAAAGGAAGCAAGAACCTTCATCATCAGCTGGAGGATGTCTGTGTTTGGGGTATTTTATCATATACGTGTTCAGGTGTCCTTCTGTGCGTTCACACGTGGAATGAACCGGTGTTATTTGGAGGTGGTACCACTTCAGTTTGTGCAGTCATCAGCTGTAATTAGAGTATTCTGTTGAAATTAATTTCCTTGGAGATCTGGAGGAAACACAGGCATAGTGCAAAGAGCTAGTGGATCACTGAAGTGATGCTGGCTGAGCCACATCATCTGCTTTGTGTCTGAAACACGTGAATATGGTGTAGGACACTTAACAGCCTGTGTTGTGTTCACCCAGAAAATGGTGTAGAGTCCTGGGTCAATTTCAGCATTGCATTATATTTTCTGTATCTTGTTTTTTTCCCTTTATACTTTCAGCTACTTCACAGCATATGGATCAATGTATATGATCAAAAGTAATACTATTTTTTTTTGTTAACTTCCTGAATTAGAAATATATATATAACTTGCAGCGAAGCGACGAGTGCATAAATCTTTCCTTTCTGTGTTATAGACTATGCTGTGTTTGAATATGTGAAAATTAATTGCATAGCAGGTTAGGAAAATGGGAAAGTCCTATAGTAATCGCATTCAGCCTTTTTTTGAGTGATTAAAAAATTTAAATTAATTGTATTTATTAATTGAGCTTCACACCTTTTTCCCTTTTAAAAGGGACTAACCCTTGAACAAAAGAAAAGCCCCGTTGCTTGAGTAGGAAGCAAAGACAATTGGAGAGACAGTATAATGGACAACTATACAGTTAATTTCTCCTGCAACCGCTCTGGTTACACGGCCATTAGCAGTTAAATTATTAATGAAGCATTGCTGAAGGGAGCTGCCCCTGAGGGTCGGCTATCCTCTTTCCTCTCTGCCAGTTGCCAGGGTCACAGGTTGTGTCCCACATGAAGCCATGTGAGATGCAGACAGGCTTTCTTCCAGACTTGAAGTGGAGAACATGGCTGAGTTGTTGGTGTCTTTCACCAAACTCAGATTTTCCAGTTCTTGAGTGCAAGGAATTTGCTTTTACATCGCAATGAGCGACGAGTGTCCTCTTACACACTGGCAAGGGCAGGCCTGTCTGGAGTCAGTCGGTCGGGGAGGCACTGGCTGGATCTCTCTGGAGACAGAACAGCCTGATGTGTTGGGTAGTAGATGAGGTCACAGGTTGTCCAGTGACATCACCTGTCTCTCCTGATGGTGCTTATCCTCTGTCCTGTACAGTATGGCTTGTTGTCTTCTGCTGATGTGTAACATCTCCTGCTAGCAGGATGGTATTTAACAGCTGTCCTGTTAAATGGCTGTGACACGGTGTCACTGAGCATTAGCGTTTACGGAGAAAGTAAAACAACAATGTCTTCATAATGAAAACAAGGTTAAGAAAGGTCCCCAAGTCACTGTCTGTATGATCTAAGTGCACGATTCATCTTCTTGCCCAGATATTTTTGCCTTCGTAAGAGTGATTTTTGTGCTAAAGTACCGATCTCCATGTGCTTCAGTAGCTTGCCAGTATTAACTAGGAGTGAAGTATTAAGTGTGAGTGCCAGTATTAAGTGCCAGTATTAAGTATAAGTGAAGACAAAATTTAAGGAAGACAATTGTGCTAAATGAAAGCTCCTCCTACTTCTTTTGTAGGAGGAAAGTCTTTGCTCTTTTATTATTATTTTTTTTTCCATTTACCTTGCATCTTGTCTGAAGTTTGTGATCTCTTTGGGAAGTGTTTAACTAATTAACAAATAAGATCTGAACAGAATGTGTCAGCTTGTCTTTTAAGAAAAGTGGAAGTTGTTGCAGTAGCTGGGAATCAAAATGAAAAAATCTCAATTGTGCACAGTTTTAATTGTCCCCTGAAGTCCTTGTAGCGTGTGGGAAGGACAGAAAGGAAGGTGCCGATGTGTATGTGAGGGGGCCTGGAGAGCCACCGTCAGAGCTGGCCACTCGCTGATTTCTTGGGGCCGTAAAAGAAATTTGAACATAGTTATTACAGGGAAAATATGTTCAGGTTGTAGTTGTATTCCAAAGAAGCCTATTCCTGTTTGCCTTATCTTACCCAAATTTGACAGCTGCTTGGCAGAAGTCTTGGCATCGCTTGGCACTAGCAACTCTCTGCTCGCAGACCTGAAAGAAGTGACTCAGAAATGCATAGTTTTGAGCTGTGCTGCCTTTGTCGTTATCCAGTCAATACAGTCTGATTTTTCTTATTTCTTTCTTTGCAGAGATTAGGGGGGGAAAAAAAAACCTTTTCATTAAGTGCGATATCTTTCTTTTAATTCTGATTAATCAAATACAGTCTCTACCAGTAAAAAAAGCACAATGTGTGAGACCCACGATGCTAAACTTACACCCTGCAATTTTCAGAGATTAGTTGCCACTAAATTGGCAGAGTGACTGGAGCCAAATATACCTGCTTTGCAATTATATCTGCTGGGTTGGTATTTATGGGAATGGCCAACTAGGCCAGTGAGACTCCAGTTTAAAATTAACCCATAATGGTAACATGCAGAAACTGCTGTTTCATGAGTGGATTCGGCCTGGCTCTCGAGAACCTCCGGTACGGCCGGTCTCGGTGCTACTGCAGATGATAATACTGGCTTCCCTAGAACCCTGAAAAAAAGACTGGCATATGTATGAACTTAGTGCTTCCTAAATTTCAGCTTGGGTTTTGTCTGAGAACAAATGTCTCCTGCCTTGGAACCAAGTAGATAGGCCCTTTGAGAATAAAACCTGAAGTATTGAATATGTAGAAGGCATGTCTTTCGCCTGGGCACCTTGAGTTCTCCAGGTTACTGAGATATTATGGACTTCTGGTTTTGCTGGAAATTTTCACGAGATGCACAAGATCTTTTCTGTTCCTTCTGATCCCCATCTGTGTAACTCTGTAGGTGATGCCCCAGCTCATGGGTTTGTTCCACAGCCCTCCCAGTGTTTGCCAGTTTGGTGTGCTCTGTCTGGACATGTCTTTGCCCCGGTTCCTTTGGAAAGTACGCTTTGCAGCATGCATAAATACGATGGGTGCCAGGAGGGATGTGGAGCTTTCAGAGTTTGTTTAACCAGCAGAACGGTGTGTGGCATTACAGCAAGGTTTTGGAGATCTCCTGCATTTTGATTGGGCTCAGTGGAAGAATACCTGATGCAAAAAGCACTGAACGAAGCCTGAAAAGCCAAGAATGGTTTTGTAGTTAACCAGAAACTGACTAATTTGTGTTTTGAGTTTGTCCTGGGATTTACCCATCTGAGTAAATACATCCAGGTTTGGGGTTTGGAAGCTGCAAGTGGCTCAAGTGAGACACCAAAAGTACCTGGATTAGGGGCTGAAGCACAGAAACACTTATTCTTTCTGAACTGGAGTGTCCTGGGAAGCTTTTCTTTGGGACTTTTTGTCTAATGGGCACTTTGAGTGGGGTGTCTGGTTTTTGTTTTTTTTTTTTTTCCCTTGCTTTCAAGACCAGGATAGGCTTCTAAAAGGCAGGTGCTACTTTTCTTCATTAGAAACTGTTCAGAGGATTTTGGGAAATAAAGGAAACAGAATTGGCAGGAATCAAAGCAGCAAAAAAATGTGGGAAGGAAGAAAGCTGGTACACCACATTGGCTGACTCCTGGACTCTTTCTTAGGTGATTCTTCTGGGCCCAAATGTTGACCACAGTTGCTGCTACTGCTCCTGGGGATGCGTTCATTTTTCTCATGTACACATCAAAAAGTTTTTCTGCTTTTTGCTAAATCTTCTTCTGTCTGTCTTCATTCCAGTATTCTCCGCTCTTCACTGTGCTGTTAAACACAGCAACTGTTTAAAGACCCCAAATCCAAGGTTGCCTGTACTGCCAGCAAGCCCCTGAGGCTACTGCTCGCTGGGAAGCAGTTTGTCATACATGGGGTGTGCAGATGGCATCTTGCTGTGGCAGTGTTTGCTGGAAGGATTCTGTCCCCAGTGCCTTTCAGGAAGATCCAGAGCCACACTGCACACCCTGCATTAATGTCCTGTCTGTGTGGGGACACTGCCCTACCTTCCTCTGCAGCAGAAAAACATCAGTGCTCTCTCCTGGGGCTTCTGGTGCCAAGAGTAAGTGAAATAGCTAAGGGGAAGCTAAACTCCTGGGAAAAGAATGAGCCTCTCGCTTCAGTCTAATCCCTGCCATGGATCTTCCTAACAGCGTGTTGCCCGTTGACAAAATGCAAATACCATTTATTTTTCCGTTATTGATTTGCTTACAGAAAGCAGCAGCAATCTAATCTGCAGCAAATACTAAGTCACTTTATCTTCTGTATACATTTTTATTATTACTGTATAAAGCATATCAAAGGGCTCAGTTTGAATGGAAGAAAATCGCCCTTTAGGTAGGTGATTATAAAAGCTGTTATTCTTCACTTGAAGTGATTATTTTCCAGGTCTCTGGTAGTGATTATGAGAAATTCCCAACTTCAAAGAAATAACCAGTTGTGTACATCTGTCATTCCTGAGGCCCATCTTCTGCCCTCACTTGACTCTTTGAGGCTTGCCTAGTGGAGGACACTTTTCCTCCAGGAAAAGGGCCAATGCACGCTGTCTTTTGTAAAAGAAACCTCTCAAGTCTGAAGTAATGGCAAAATCTCTTCAGATAGACCTAGAGCGTGAAATGTGAAGAGGCTTGTGTCCTGTCATGTCTCACTGTTGAATTAGAGCAGTATATCAGCAGTGATCTCCAAAATGTTGAGTGGTGTGAGGTGCTGGATGGTCTAAAGGGTGTTGCCGTGGCTAAAGGTGTTTATATCTGTTTCTGCATTATCATTGCAGCTGGAGAGGGAGGAGTTGCCTTTCCCCTTGAAGATTCAGGGGTGTTCTGAGTTCACTTTGCACCATGTTTGTCACCCAACTCACGTGGGCTTCATGTATACCCTCTTTTCAGTCCAGCTGACCTCTTGGTTGGGTTTGCATTCCTATTTGAAGAGGTTATCCTCTGTTTGCAGGTAATGCTCCTGTTGAGGAACAGTACTGTTGTCACTGGCTGTGTGCTGTCACTTGCACCTCATACAGTCACCCTCCTCTTCTTAAACTGCCGCCTTCCCTTGACTCTGGTTGTCTTCTGCCAGTTCTTCTCCTAACTTTAACTGTTGCTTCAATATATTGTTTGGAAAAACATTCTTGTTCCTCTTCCAGATTTATTTTAGGACCCTCAGGAGAAAGGTTTCTGGTCTTGTTTTCTGTTCTTAGGGCAAGACTTCAAAGCAGGAGCTGAGTTGCCTTCCCAGGGTCGGGAAATCTGCAGATCTGCCTCTCCCTGCCTAGATTAAAATCGTGGTGATCTGTCATCAGTCTCCTCACACTTGGAAATTAGCTGTTGTTGAGTGAGAAGTTAGGAGGGTTTTTTCTTTATTGTTCAGGCCATTGTTGATGTTTTGTGTTGTTACCCTGGCCTGCATCCTGGCTTTTCCTGGACTTGGCCCCTCTGCAGAGCCTCACATCCCAGCTGTGTCTTGCAGGCTGTTTCCAAGGTGTGGCTTTTCATGTAGTGGCACAGCCCGAGTTCTCCCCTCGTTAGCGATACCGCACCTTGCTTTCCCCTCCTGATGTGCTGTACTGACATGCAGACAGATCCTAAATGCATAAATTACTCTCCTGATATCATCAGGAGGATATCATTATCATAACTTCACCTTGCTTTGCTTTCTCCATTGTGCTTACACAGTGAGTTTGCTTCCAGAGCTCTGCATGTCCTGTCTCCAGCACGCCTGTCAGATGGTCATTCACCGCTGAGATGCCACCATGGGATGCCAGCCTTCGCCACTGACCTGCTTGCTGGGACACAGCGTGGTCTGACAGGCACAAGCTTTCCTTACTGGGGAGGACAGTGATATGCAGCTGCCAAGACAATTATTGCTCTTGGAAACCTTCCTTCACTGCTTAAAGAAGGAATTGCAGCATAGTTGTTAAGGACAAGCAACTTTAATAAACAACCTGATGTCTGTTGGAGTTCAGAATGGCAGAGTGTTGTGGCTGTAGGTTGTCTGGCTTGGCCTGAGGAAAGGCTGCAGTCCTTGTCTTGCTTTTAACCCAGGGGTGCGTTTCCACAGCAGCATGAGGTGTTTGGGCTGTCCCTCTTGCCCGGACCTATGTGTCCCGCTTGCCCGGACCTATGTGTCCTTCTCTGTTGTGATGGCAGATGCTCTTGAAACTCGGTGGTGGGTGGATTCAGACAGCACTGGGAACTAAAGGCACTTAGGATAACTTTTTTAAAGCTTGCTGCCTGCCTCTGGTGGAGTTGATGCAAATGGATAGTAAGAGGGAAGGCAGAGATTTGTAGCCACAGCTGGAGAAAGATGTGGCCGTTGGCTCTGATTGAGATCAACCTCAGCTCTTGAGAAGATGCAGCTTTAGCTAATCGCAGCTATGTACAACAAGCTGCTGTGGTCTGTTTGGCGTAGTGCTTGTGCCACTGACCAGTAATACCATTCCATGCTGTCATCATCTTATCTATTTGGACTCTAAGGTCTCTGGAGGTGCAAAGGTTGGTTTTTTGGTTTGTTTTTTTGTTTGTTTGTTTGGGTTTTTCTGTTTGTTTGGGTTTGGTGTGGTGTTTCTTTTTTTGGTGTTTTTTTTTCCTTTCCTCACTGGGTGAAACATTCTGTTAACAACTCCTGTGCATAGGTTTTTTCCTGTAATGCATAGCTCTTGCTTCAACTGCATTCATGTGCAGCCGTTGATTCTGTGTGGTGGGACAGAAGACTGCAGAAATACTAAACGTTCTTCTAAGTGCTGAGTGCTGCTCCTTGGAGAAGGAGCAAGATGATGCCTCCTTAGCATCCTGCCGAGGGCTGAGATTATTGCTTTTCCCGTCCTTTCCTCCCCTGCATATTTCAGCTTTGTATGCTGGGATGTAGAGAGGGATAGTGTGTCCAGTGTCAGGTGCCAGCTCCAGAGGACTTCAGTGCTTTTAATGCCTGTAAGTTAGGGTACACGTTAACCTCTGCCATAGCGAAATGCTCCTGGAGCAACTGCCATTATAGACATTTTTGTTTGCAAAGAGTGAACACTGACATTTTCAGCCTCCCAGTTAACTGCTGTCAGTCCTTGTGATTATGGAGCACCCTTTAAATCGTCGTTGTGTGGCACAACAGAACGGCTTGAGGTAACACGTGCATATGAGGAAATCAACTAATAGTGAATCCAGTTGTTTTCTCCAGATTGTTCTTCCATCAGGTGTAAGACCTAAAAGAATCTGTCCAGCTAGTAAGGGTGAGCATCCCAGAGTTTGCACAGCTAACTGGCATCTCCCAAGGCCCCTCAGGTCAGGTAATTCAGTACGTGTTTTTAAGCAAGAAAATGTGGTTACCAGCAGCCTTTAATGACCTCCTTGCCTCGGCGTAGTGCAAAAAAAGTCCTTGCAGGAACAAGTCTCAAAGAGCAATTAAAAACCTTTGATCTTTGAAAGTAAATGTTCACATTCTGTGATCAGGAAACTTCAACTTAATTGTGCTAGGGAAGTTTTTATTGACATGGTGTATCGTGTGAGGAAATGTAAACCTAGCCTCTTCTAATGGTTAGAAAACTCAACTAAAAACCCCCTCAAAGTGGTGGTTTTTAAGTGGAATTTCTGTTCATTGCTTCTGTTGTTGTAGGTTATTCCTTTAAATGTGGTTAATTTTGGACACTGAATTCACCTTTGTTCTGGACCTGCAGCTTGCTAGGCATCGGTTGGACAAATGTTTCTGTACCAGCTCCTCTCAAATCCGTGCACCTGAACCGAACTGACGGGACCTAACGGTTCTGCAGCCACGCCGCAGGATCCCAGACGTAACTTCAGTTCAAACTTTGTTGTTCTTTATTCCTTTCCTTGCCCTTCCTATCATTTAATGGAATGATAGGTTCTTCTTTAATCTTGGCGCTCACTTTGTACAAGATTTACTGCCCAGTTCTGCCATCTGTCCGGACCGGTTTACACAGGCTTATGATTTATACTGGGTGATGCTGCCGGAAGGATCCTGTTGCCAAGGCAAACGTTAGACAAAGAGGGCTGTGTTTGCTGAGAGAACAAGTGCCTAAACCTGGGCATAGCAGCAGAAAGTAACTGTATACAGATCTGGATGTAGCACTTTGGTTTCATCTCACATGAATATTTAAAAGCCGGATTTATGGGTGACTGATTAAGCCCTGCATTGTGTAAGCATTTTAAAATTTCATGTTCTATTGTGTTTTGCAGACAGAATGTCATTGTCTCAGCAGCTTGTGAAATAGGGGCACGTTTCTATTGAATCCCTAGGAAAGATCCTTGAATAAACTCAAACTTACTGGTACTCCTCCCACCTTCAAGGTGTTTATCTGTCTGTATGAGACTGTATTTATTTTATTTTCCTCCCTATTTATAGGCCACTCAAGATTAGCGTGCAGACTTCGTCCTGTTGAAGAAATACAAGATTCAGCTTGGAAATCTTAGGGCTAGGTGGGTGTTGGCCACGAGTACATTTCTGATATGCTGTTTTATCAGCAGAGTGAGCAGTGAGATGGGGCTGGTGGAGGAGTTTCAGCATGAGGAGCTGTTTTAGGCAGGAATGGGAGCATCTCCCTGGCTCTGCTGGGCATCGTTTCACTTGGCAGTTGATTCCCACTCCCTGCCCTGGCAAAAGATGGATTTGGTTCCTGCAGTGGGTCAGAACAGCAGCCAGAGCTGATGTTGTAACCTGCAACAGTCCTCTTTCTTTAGAAAGTATTTCAGAAATCTCTGTTCTAAGTAAGCTGATGTTTAAAAGCTGTGCTAACCCGTGGGCGAGATGAAATGATGAGGGTCACTGTTCAATAACCTGGGGGTGACAATTGGTGCAATATGTTCTTTGCATTTCAGATTGTTATTCTGGACTCATGTTAACTTTCTGTTTAAGTGCCTGGACGTAGTAGCTAAGCTCTTCTAAGAGTATGAGGAACATCTAATTAGGGAAAATGTTTCCATTCCAGAGGATGTTAATTATTAGAGGATTCTGTGTAAGTGCATGCTCTAATTCATTGCACAGTAATGGTTTTCATAATTTACTTAAAATCATTAGTGGCGGGGGGGAGCTGGAGAGATGTCTGGGATAAACAAAACAACCCTAAATTTGGAGTATTGATCTTGCTCTAGGGGTTGGGTGGATGAGTCAGTCTGAGCTGGTTTTCTGCTTAGTTGTCTTGGGGGATTGAGGGCAAGCAGGCTGTGGAAGCTGTTCAGTGAAGATAACCATTTACTCCTGTGGCCATTATAGTCCAAAGAAAGAAGCTGGGGGTCGTGTATTGACCCCTTTAGCCGTGAGTGTCCACTAACCAAGGTTAGGGAGAAAGGTCACCATGTGATGACTCCATTCCCTTTCAAAGGACTGGAGATGTTATTCACCTGGGGATAAAAAGGGCTTTAACTCCATCATTCCTCTGTTTTCATCTGCAGCAGCAGATGCACTTCTTGGAGTCAAATGCTTAAATTCTTAAGTGAATGAATCAGATTCAGTCTCGCTGCTGTCATGGCTCAGGCACAATCTCCATATTTTCTGGACAGAATGTCAGCTTGGCCTGGTCTTCAGGGGACAGGAGTAGTGTGATGGGACACACGAGCTTGTTATCTCCTCCTTCACCCCTACCTCCCATTTAATTCCTCTTAGGTACAGCCCTTTGATACACACACTCCTGTTTGACTCCTCTGGGCGAGTAATATCAAGTATATTGCTAAAGCAGTGACAGGGAGCACGAAATCTCAATTCTGTCCCAAGATCTGTTGTAGCTCTTCTGTGCTATTGGGTGTAATACATCTGTCAAAGGTGTCAGGATATATTTACCTCTGCAGCTTCTGTGAGGAAGTGATCTGGTGGGGGAGCTTTAGTTTGGGTAAGAACAGCCTATAATCCCCATTTGACCTTCTTGCTGGGGAATGCTTCTCTTTTGAGGTGCACCCAATTCAGTAATTTAAATAAGTATTTCTTCCTCCTCCTCCTCCTCCTCCTCTTTTTTTCTGTTTAAACTTGTCCTAGTGTGGAGCTGTGTTCACTCTGCACTGTTTCTCTTCCCTCACTGTGCTGGGAGCCTGCAGACCTGGAGCCATCCGTATTTTTGGTGTGTTCTCCAGCAGCTGCACTGGAGACAAGCAAAGGCTGGGGCTCTAGTGAAATGCCCAGTGCCCCAAATATAGAATCCAGCCATGAAGACTGCAGGATTAAAGTAAACCTGTTCACCTCGGCTCCATCCCTGCACATGGTGCTGCAAGGAAAAAGCAAACGGTAATTTATTAGGGAATTATTTAAAGATTATATTTAATTCGGGCACTTACATGGCTGAGTGCTGAAATGCAGCCACCTACTGTAGGGAATTAGCCACTTGCTTAAACCAACACCGTAGGATGTTTGGAAAAAGACACTCGATTCTATGCATATTGGATTATCTGTGATGGAGATCGTGATGTGTTCATTGCTCTCCAGTTCAGTAAAGGCAGCTTTTGCTGGGAGGAATCTGGGTGAAAGACAGGCCTCTGAGAGCAGTCTGCGTTCCCTGCCACTGTCGTTTTCCTGTCTACATTGACAGAAGCTATTGTTTTTAGTGCTCTAAAAAGGGTTTTCCCATTGACTTTGACTTGCCTCAGTAAGATTCGGTGTTTAACTGGAGGTAACCATAGGAGTTTCTGCTCTTTTGAGTAGGCCTGATCTGTTTTAAATCTTGGAAAATGCAAGATATCTCATGGATCGCAGTTGGCAAACTGAAGGAGGGGAAGCTGAACCTGAACAGTGAGCAGTTTCTTTGAATAATCACTGATTTCCCTGCTGCCTCAGTGAGGAAACATGTTTGAGTGCTTGTATTGCAGCAGGGCTGTCAATCTGCCTTTACAAATAACCCTCATAACTTCTAATGTTGCATAAGCAATGTAATCATCAGGCAGTTTAAATGAGGATGGGGAGGATAGGGATTAAAACTGTTCAAGGGGATTTAAGTTGTCAGATAATCACTGGCAGGTGTCCTTTACTGGTGACAGATGGCTTAGGTGCTGTCAGAGGCTTCATGGCAAGCAAAAGAGAGCTTGTCTTGTTCTTTGCTTCCCAAAGCCAGCCTGGGTGTGCATTGGGGTGCTTTTCTTCTGTTCTGGCAAGGCACCCTTGGAGTTGTGCACAGCAAATCAAGCTGAAGACTAGCATTTGTGGGGATTTATGAGCTGTGCTTATGAACATCCAGCTGCAAACAACATT
Source organism: Antrostomus carolinensis (assembly GCF_000700745.2). NCBI lineage: Eukaryota > Metazoa > Chordata > Aves > Caprimulgiformes > Caprimulgidae > Antrostomus > Antrostomus carolinensis. Next base: position 26,528 of record NW_010311396.1, read on the forward strand.
TTGGGTGATATCAAAGGTGTTTATTTAAGAGACAGAAAGTAAACTTAGTCCTGATTAGTGTGCTTTCCTCTTCGGTGCTGTCAATGGGAGATCTCTTTATGCACTACAACTTGAGTTCAGTATGGGACCTTCCTCTTGAAAACATGTCACCTGTTTTCATTTTAACAATGGGTAAAGTGCAGTGAAGAGGTTGAGTAAGTTTGTTGCCACAGACTCTTTGGGTGGCTGCAGGAGTCCTGACTTTGATGTTCTCTCATAAGCACAAACTGGCTCTGCCTTCTGTTTCAGAGCAGTGAGTGGTAAGCCAAGTCTGCCCTAATTCCACTGGTGTTACCTTGCTGACAGCCTGCTTCTATTGTCAGGGAAGTTTATGCATACACATGTTAAACTGAAGCATCATGTTTGGAGTTTCTTCATGCTCAGCTTTTGGATTCCTCTTAGGGGTGCATCCTCTGAGTTGGTCGATATCTGTAAAGTAGATGTGGAGTGAGTCAGATGCTTCCTGTCAGCCTAAAGAAGCATGATAAGGTACAACTGTCCATAGCAGCTCAATTTACAGAAGCAACTGGACCTGAATGTAAGCATTTGTAAATAGTTTTGCAGCCTCTGAGGAATCAAATCTTGTTATACCCTCCTAGGCACTTAGCACTGCTTGTTTGCTATCTTTTAGATGATGGAGGAAGATCAAAAAGTGTTTGTTCAAGGCTGCCATTATCGCTCTTTTCTTTAGTTGTGGTGTGTTTTGCTGGTGAGCAAATATTGGCAGGTATTTAAGGTATGTCTTTTTGATGCCATCTTGCTGCAAATTCCAGCTACTGAATTGTTCTAGTCTCTCTCCTTTTGTTTTCACCAACACGTTGCAGATTTCAGTAGAGGGAGAACAGATTTCTGTTGTGCTGAAATCAAACCCAATGTGGATTTACACCCGGTAAGGGGAAAAGCAGAAAGAAAGAATTAATTAATTTGAGTATGGGGCATACCGTGCTCATTGTGTGATAGGAAAGTATCATGAGTGCCCCTTCAGCCTCACAGCTACGTGCCAGCCTGGATCAAAATAATTCTCTTCACACTTGAAAAAACTTTAAGCAGCGATGCATTGAGAGTACCCAGTGAAGATCCCAGGATTCCCACAAAAGACGTGCCAGAGGTTCGGCAGTGAAGAGTTGGTGCTTCATCCTTGGCCATAGCTCCTCTTTGCAAAGAGGCTGAGGTTACTGGTGTTGTTCACGAGGGTGTTGAACATGAGTGTCTTGTATTTCTTCCTCAAAACCCCCTTGGCCAGGGTGACTGCCTGCTCTTACTGATGACACGTTCTGACCCGGAGGCAGCAGAGTTATCCGTAGTGATCTATAATGTCCACAGCTCTCTGGAGTGCGTCCAGGTAACGGATTTTTGGGGATAGATATCCTTGACTTGCTTTCTTCATACAATGTGAAGTGCTCAGTGTGACTTGTCCTTTTATTTATTTTTCCCTGACTCTTCTTCAGCAAGTATTAAATATTTAGATGCTAACATTTTTGGAAGTGGCTGGTAAAACAGATTGACTTCCCTTACTCAGTCCCCTTCCAAGTGAAACATGAGTCCCTTTTTTTATTCAGCCCAGATGGTATGATTCTGAAAGTGAGCAATGTGTTGCAATGAAAATGGACTGCTTCTTTCCCCTTCTTCCCTTCCTCCTTTACTTATCTGAACACTTCCGTGGAGCTCGTATTTGGGCTGAATTCAAGATTAGTCAAAGAGGCTGCAGGGTAAATACGTCAACTATCGGAAAGCCAGCTCGGCGGGATTGAAGGAATTTCTGCCCTGCCAACAGGCAGTGTGGCAAGTTGGCTGCACGAAACCTGACATCAGGTTGGATCTTATTAGAAAAATGGACAAGATGATCTAGTTTGGTCCTTCCCATATCTGCCTGCCTGTCTGTGACACTGCTGCTCCTCGTGTGTGCCCAGAGGCCCCCAAACCGTGCAGTGGCTGCGTGCTGAGTGAGCAGGAGCATCGCCTGCCCGAGGGCTGGGAGGTGATGACCACGCTGAGGATTTCTGTGAGGGGTTTTGCATCCGATAGAGGAGACTTGAAATGGGAAGGAAGCAAAAGGAGCAATAGGGTTTAAAACAGTTCCGCACATGCAGTTGTTTTGGCAGTTCTTTGTCCACCAATGGATTTTTTTGGAGCTGGAGTAATGCAGGTAACAAGTGTCTAGACATGTTGACTATGACTCTCAAATCACTGTCTGTAACCTGCAGCTCTTCTAGCAGCTGATAAAGGTCACGTTTAAGAGAAATGGCTGTTGCTTTGAGGCTGAATTGAGTCTGAGTTCCATAAAGCTTGTGTAGGGCTGTCAGTGACCTGCCGGTATCTTTTGTTTCCTGTGTGGTGAAAAGGTTAGT
>NW_010311396.1:28946-53272 GCF_000700745.2 Antrostomus carolinensis
GAGGGTACATTCATTGTATGACAAAAGAAATCCTATAAATGTTAATGTACTGGATAACAAATAAAACTCAGTATCTGTTCCTGGAATGTTGCTCTCCTTTAGTAGGGTAGAAGTACAGCTTTTATTTAAAGGAGTTGTTAAAATAACAGGGACTCAATAGCTTTTTTTGGGGGGGTGTTTCTTGGTTTGTATTTTTTTGGAACTCTTACAAGTTGTTAAATGTTGCCTGGGACTAGTCTGGAACATGACAGAGGAAGACGAGGGAAAGGATATTCTTTCTGCCATCCTCTGGTTTCTCGCAGCCTCTTCCCAGCTCGACACCGTGACGTGCCATCTTGGTGCTTATTAAAACCATTGAGTGTCATTAACACCCTTCACTGAAGTTTGTGTTTCTGTGGTATCTGCATCCCAAAAACAATGCCCAAAGTGGGAAACGCAGTAGGTTGAAGTGACAGACTAGAGCTGTGTTCCCCCTTGAAGGCAAATCTGTAGGCTTCCCTCTCACACTGCTCTCTTGATCCCCAGGGTCCTGCCACTAACCCCCACCTCTTGGCAGACTCTTCATGTTCCAGCTGCCCTGCTCACCCGTGGACAGATGTGTGCCATCTTAACACTGAGATGCTCAGTTCTAACTTTGATCAGCAGCACTGTGTTTAAAACTGAATTGAAAACCTGGTATGAATTAGTCAGTGTGTTACCTGGTTCCTAGCCCTTGGGTAACAACAACAAAGTATTCTGCAAGCTAAGAACTGATCTGACAAAAGCAGGGGAGCGTGGAGCTGAGTTCTTGCAGCCTCATCTGTTCGACTTGTGTTTAGACTGACCCTGTGAAGGAGATTTTGTTGTTGTTGTTTTTAACAAACTTTGCTTTGACCTGAGGATACATAGAAGGCTGCATGTGTGTTCCTAGAAATAAAATAGCAAGAAAGAAATCTGTCAAATGGGCAATGTGAATGGAGAATGGGTAAAATGATAATTTAGGAAAAAAAAAATGCTGCCAAGTACCATCCTCAGGGTACTGATAGGGTAAGGACACAAGAACCAGGGTCAAGATCCATTTGCCTCATGTTCATTCAACCACTGATAAACACCTCACTCAGTGACCGCTTTTGCCACCTTTTTTAAAATCCCCTGTAAAGTTTCCTCTTTTTTCTTTGTCACAGAGAGCCAACTGTTGCCTGGGAATAACTTCACCAACGAATGCAACATTCCTGGGAACTTCATGTGCAGTAACGGGCGCTGTATCCCGGGGGCCTGGCAGTGCGATGGGCTGCCGGACTGCTTCGATGACAGCGAAAAAAAACGTAAGTGACCATTGCTGTGACCTTCACGTGCTTAATATCACAGGGCTTGGCTAGGTAGTGTCACCAGTGTGCTCTGTAGTGTATATTGGGTAAGTAACAAAGCTACTGCTAGTTTCTTAATTTAGCTATTGGTAGAAAAAATGCGCAACCTTTCTTATTATTTCAGGTCTTTAAGATTCTTCCAGTCTTCTTAATACAGCACTTGGCAGCAGGTACCTAAACCCCTATTCACAGGTGGATAAATTGAGACAGACTTGACTTACGATTCTTCCAGTGGAAGAGTGAAGATGCTCTGGGATTTTTTTAGGGCTTATGCTTATATACTGCTTCAGCACACTGGCCTTGTGCTATACGTTGACCTCGCCTACCACCAAGACTAGTTCCTTTCATTTCAGAATGGTTGACTGTATCCTTTTGGTTTTGTTCTTTCCCGTCACAATGTAATTCTTAACCCTTTGAAACTTAGCACTAACTTTCTGGAAAATAGACCAAATGAATTGCCTAGTAATGTTTACATGTTTTAATCCTCCCTACAGAACTCACAGAAAGTCTGATCTGGTTCTCCTGTGTGATTTCATATTTTTCCTAGCATTAATGAAGCTTTAGTTAATGTTACTCAGACATTAGTTAGCATGGAAGTTTCTAGCCTGCATTTTACCCAGACAGCAAGATTATGCTGCAGCGTAACACTGTGGTTTGAAATCCAGCTGTGAGGAAAAAAACCCCTCAAATTTCATATGATTCTAGAGCAACTGAGAAATTTCTGAGAGTAAGTTACTACTTTTTGCCTAACAAATGTTTCTCTTCTACATTTATACTTTATGGAGGTTTTCATCAAACTTGAACCAAATTATAAGCAGCTTACCTTTCCCAGGGTACTTCCAAGACATCATTAGCTTCACTTATGGAGCAGGAGGAAGAAAGAATAACTTCTAAATTAACTGACTAGAAATACCAAGTTTTGTTAAATGCTCCTGCTTTTTTAACTTGATGCCTCTTCTTTAACCTCTGCTATCCATCCCTTTTAAAATAAGGGGGCTTTAATAACTTTGTTTCACCTGGTACAATTAGAAAATCTTAATGAAGATTTTCTTAATGAAGGCTGAGCTGGGTATTTGCCCCTGAATCAGTAACAGGAAAATACACTTTGTGACTCTCCGTTCAAAAATTTCCTTACCAAAATCAGTTGGATCTAGTGAATTGCAGGCAGTAATGAACATAGTGACTCACAATAAAATATAAACAGCTGCAAAATTACAGTTCTTAAAAGTTGTTCTTGTCACGACAGACTCAAATAAACCTTACTATCTCGGCTGTGCTGCAACTGTGAATCTGAAGAATTGTCCTTTGGGCTTTTTATTTAAATACTTCCAGACTACAGTTTTCTGGATGAGCATCCTTTTGATCCTGCCCAAATTAATGGAGATAATTAGACTGTTCTTTCCTCTTCCCATACATCTATCTGCTATCTAATCACCTTCATAAATGTAAAATTAGCATGGAAAAGAGACAACAGGGAGAGCAAGGGATTCATATCCTGTGCTGGCCTGCTGGTAGCAGGTCAGATAAGCCAAAACAGAATGGAGATGGTGCTCGTTTGAATCTCCAAACAAAAAATTAATATTCATGTAAACAAGGCTCTGTGTAATGCATCCAGAGAGCATCAGACTGCCTGTTCTGCATCTCCATCCTCTCCATTTTAGCAGGCAGCTTTTAACCCTGCGTGTGCTGCCATGAGGAGCACATCTGATGAACCAGGCATGGTGTGTGTGGGAGGCTGAATGTGCCTGTGTAGCGCCAGTCTGTGCTGGGGGTGTGAGAGGAGTCACTGGGAGAGACAATTACAGCACCAGTAAGGAGGCTGCGAGGGTTTTTGTGGTGTTAGTTGTTGGCTTATGTCTGACTTGAGGAAGTTGGCTTACTGTCTCAAGGATGGATGATCCTTCTAACCCAGGAAACATCCCCTTTTGAATCCTGCTAAGCACCTCGCCTTGCTAATAGCTTCAGAGGGACAATGCAGTCACTTAGGTAGGTGGGTATCTGCATACCGTGTGTGTAGCTAAAAGAGACTGGCTTTTCTGATGAATTTTGAAAATGGTCTCATTCTTGCAGTGTACTGTTTTAGTGTTATCAAGCAGTCCTTTACATCAGAAAATAATTAAAATTTGGATGGGCTTATGCAGTCCAGACCTGCTGTTAGAGGAGTCCTTAGCTCAGAGTGAAGGTACTGAAAGCAGCCCTAGCATCCTGTCTGAGAATGACAAAGGAAGAAGAATGATCTCTTCTCCCCCCTCCAGCCTGTGTCAGCCTGTGAAGACAGGCTCCTAGCTTACTTCAGGCTGGAAAGGACTCTGGAGGTCGTTTGGTCCAGCTGCCTGCTCAGAGCAGGACTGACTTTGATCTGGTCAAGTTTTGCACATTTCCAAGGATGGAAAGTCCACAGCCCCACTGGGCACCTGTTCCAGGGTTTGAAAATGCCCACTGGGACTTTTTCTTTTTTTTTTTTTTGCTAATACATGCTCAGTTTCCAGTGACGAGAGAGAAGTGGAACCTAACAACTTTTAAAGATGTGTAGTGCGATTAAAATTCAGATCCTCTGGCTTTAGTGGTCTCCCACTCAATCTCCTCTGAGTGGGAGAGGGCAACGTAGGAGCCCAGGAATTGCTGTTCTTGACTGCAGAAACAGCAGCTGAAAAGTAAGACAGTTTACATTCAAGATGTGCCAAGTGTGTGTGCGTCACGTCACATCTGGTTGTGTCATTGCACTAACGTGTGTTTTGTCACTTGTGTCAGGCAGGTCCAGGGAGGACAGCCTCGCTTGGAAGTGTCGTGCTAGTGTCACCAGGTTTGGAGAGCTTGTGTGTTTAGATAGAGGTATAATACTTTTTAATTTTTTAATTGTTTTAGGCTAGGCTTTGTTACCTTCCTCCCGTCAGAATAGGACTCCACTTACTGCGACTTACCTTGCAGCAAAACTGGAGCCCTTTGTTTTCTGCTGTGATGTTGCTTTGCATTAGCTGAGCTCTTGCTGGTGAGGACAAAGCCGTAGGAGTTGCATTAGCAGCGTGAGATGGCGGAGTTCCCAGTGTGTTACTACTGAGCCGTGCTCTAAGCTGCTTTGTCTGCGATTCCTCATCGACTAAGTGGTTCACAGGGAAAGGCTTTAACCTTGCTGTGCAGTGTTTGTGTGTGAACAGGAGCTTGGTTACAGGATGCAGGTGGATCTGTGGGCTGGTGTTTCTGTGCAGACAAGTGTGTTTTGATGTGCACACTGAGGAAGGTTCATGCACACGCCTGTGTGGCTATGCACAAAGCCTTTCTCTCTCTTTTGGATTGCCTTGTGGTTGAACGTGCATGTCCAGCAACGGCTTATCGGTTCCACTGCTGTAAGCATCTCATCCTGTCTGTCCCCCTTCCAACAGGAAAACTTACCACTCCTGGTCTGATCCTTTTGTCCCTTTTCTGTCTCCTGCTCTTCATTAACTGTCTCACTTTGCTCGTGGGCTTTTTCTTCATGTCCCACACTTGCCAGAATCCATATCATCTGCCATCTTCCTTACTTCCTCTGTGCCCTCCCTTGCGATCAGTTTAACACTTCCCATGCCAGCTGTCTGTGTGCTGCTTGGTGCGCAGAATGTTTCTTGTACTCTTGCCTTCTCTCATGGAGATGTGATGACAGAAAAATTTTACCCAGTTTTATCTGAGGAGGAGGATTGGGAGGATTGAGAAGAGGTATAAGAGGGAGGGAATGAGCTGAGACAGTGACTTCTCATTGTTGCAAATAAAAACGGCTTCCCCTTGAAGCAGAGTATCTCTTTGGCTTTTCCTCCAAGCCACTAATTGAGCTTGAAAAAGAATTAATTGACCATAGCAGTGTAAATGTTTTGTGAGTATTTCCAGTTCTCTATAGTTTGAGTAATGTGCCATCATCAGCGCATCTCCCAAAATAGAGAACCCTTTTGTAGTTCATCCCCTCTGGCTCTGCTGGTTCTCATCTGTTGGATTGCTCATCACCATGTGTAGTCCCAATATCTGTCATGCAGGTTTATTTTAAATGTTAGCGGGCTTTTAACTACTACTACTACTACTAGTTTTTGGCTGTGTAGATGATTTACAGTGGAAGCTGAGGCTTCAGAATCTTTACCAACAGGACTTTCCTGTGGAGCTTATAGGTGTTGATTGCGTAGCTCCTTAATCCTGCTCTGGGCACATACCAGGCATATCTATACCTGGGTTTGGTGCTTGCACTGGTCAGGGTGGGAGCTGCATGGGGTCAGCCACTCTGTTCTCTGTTAGCAGTTATGGAATATCCAGAATGGCACAAAACAGAGAACCTGAATGGAAGGAGCCTGGAAACATGTGCTTGCATGTTTCAAAACATTTTGAGGTAAATGGATTTTCTTTATTGCTGACCTTTATACCTACCTGCTGACACGTTCCTTTGGGGCCAAGACCTGCATCACAGTGTTGGAAGGATTCTGTCCTTGAGATTTAGGAGTACAGTAATGTTCTTAGTTAAGCTCATAATTTAGTCTGTCATCTTTGTTTCCTCTTTTCTTTGCTCTTTGTACATCTTTGTATTAGGTTATTACAGAAAGAACAATGTGAACACTGAAAATGGCTTTTGTCAGCTAATGAGCAACAGCTAGTGGAGAGGTGGCATGTTGCTGCCTTTGTCAGCTAACGAGGAGCAGATGGTGCAGATTCAGAGCATGGCACATCATCCCTGCTAAGTGCCTGGCATGACAGCAGCCAGAATTAGAGACATACCAAACACCCAGAACTCGAGATTTCCCATCATTGCTCTTCTGAGAGCTGTTTCTTACGTGCCAAGTTCGTGTTCAGCTATGAGCCAAAGTGGCACACAGTGAGTACAGTGACTAGCTGTGTTAATCCAAGGGCCAAAGTACGTAGGCTGTGGGCTAGGAAAAGATCCTGTGCGAGGACAGCCTTGGGGCGGTGTGTTCTCCTGTAGGAACTTCTGCCTCTGGCATGTTTCTGTTTCCAGTTGCCACTGTTGCTCATTCAGTGCAAACAGAAAGGTACAGCAGGTTTTTGAGTCACTGCTAGAGGCTGTGTGATGGGAGCGTGTAGATCTCCGAGCAGGGCATCATCTGTGCTTGTAAGAATGTGCTGCCAACACACTTCTGCACTGGCTAGCAAGAGCAGGCCTCTGTAGGAACATCTGGAACTGTGGTAGTAAAGCTCATTTCATCACCAGCAATCCGTCATCATCAGACCTTGCTCTGATTGTCCTTCAGACAGAATCTTTATGAGCAAGTCTTCTCCACGGGGAAGAGTGTCTTCATTAAATGACGTGCTGCATGAAAATAGTCAATTTGAACTGGCATTCCCCAGGCAGGTATTGAAGCCACTTGCCAAAGCAGGCTTCCACTAAAGGTCAGCTTTGTCTTTTGCCTGAGATACCTGTGCTTACAGGGGAACTCTGCAGGGTTTCTAACGTCTGCAGTCCTGGGTTGCACTCAGCATTGTGTGGTGAGCCCAGCTTTGCTGGAGTCCTGCACCCGCAGACCAACTCTCATAGCCCTAGAGGCTGTGACTAATCTGGGAAACCAATTGAATCCAGGTATATAACCGTTTTTAAGTTTCCCCAAGATTTCCTGTACCTTAATTGTTCCATCTCTCCCAATTTAAGAACTACTTACCAGCCAAATGTGTGCTGCTCCCTCTGGTGTTCGCTTAGAACAGGTTTTACTGCTCTGGGCGTTGAGGAATGGAGAGTCTGTGGGAAAGTGTTCATGGCAAACAATTACACCCAGCCAGGGATGAGCTACAAAGAGGCTCTTTACAAGAAGGCCAAATGAAACCCACACTCTGCACTTGGCAGCCTGGGTTTCCTAGGTTATGTGAAGCATCTTTTCCTGTTGGAAAAGGTTGTTAAAACCTTTCAGTTTAGGAAACTGAAACTCTCACAGAACAAGGGCATTGGTTAGGTTTCCATCTCCAGGCTGGTACTTCAGATGCATTTTGACTGATGTAATTACATCCCATTTCTACAAAAGAGGTAGTTTTTGAAGAGCTGTGTGTATTAAAAGCTTCACAGCGTCGGAGAAGTGGAAATTATTTTTAAAAGAAAAAAGCCCACTGAAACAGAGTCATGGCTGAGGAAGTTGCTCTGTCACGGAGAAGCTCTCGAGTGCAAGAACTCCTGCACTGCCCGGTGCAGCCTGCAGTAGGAAGGAGGAGGATTGAGTGGAGACTGCAACAGCTTCAAACCCATGTCATACACCTGGAAACCTCAGATAAGGACTGTCAGACTGCCTTGTCCTGCCGCCTTTGATGTGGGAGAGATTTCAGAAAGTGACCTTTAGATTTGTCGCTGTTCACTGGTTTTTTGTTTGTTTGTTTGGTTTTTTTTTAAAGTATTTTATGGAGCTTGCCCTCAATCAGGAGCATGCTTTGAGTCTGCTCTGCAGGAAAAACACAAGCTCGAGTTATATTAAGGCATATTATATACCCATGCTTTTCCCTTTGTAAGTAACAAAAGTACAACAGAGGCACAGACAAAACTTGCTAATTAATGGTCATTGCTATCAACCCACATCGTTCTGGTGACAGTCTGAATTTAGATGTTTGTCCTCACCTTTGCTTACACTTTGCTATGAGAGCAAACTCGTGACTTCTACGCTGCTAAGAATAAGTAGCCAGGTCTAGTAGCTGCTTTAAAAGACAGAAAAGGTCTTGTAGAGACCATGAGCTCTGCAATCTCTATAAGCTATTTAATGACTGCTGATTATGATAGTGCAATTATTACAGCTGAAGATACTTTGCTTGGTTTAGCCACTCAGCAGAGTCAGTCTAATGAATAGCTTTCATGTACAGGAACAAAGGGCACACAATCACTCTGGCTGCTCTCCTTTTAAATACTGGGCTTTGGGCTCAACAAGCAGAGCTCAGTGCACTGAGGAATGAGATGCAGCCTTTTGTTAATGAGAAATGTCTGCCCAGTTCAGAAGTGACATCAGTGAGCTCTAGGGTTTGTCCAAACCAGCTGCGGTCTCCTAGAAATATGGCAGTGGTAGGACTAATCCTACCCATCTGTAAAGATTACTGACTTGGAGTTGTTTAATAGATCAGTGGCACCAAAAAATGATTCTTCGAGCATCAGTTAAAGCCTGGTGCTAACTAAGGATGATGCTATAGAAGATGAGGGGCAGGGTGATGTTTTCAAGACACCTGCAATTCAGATTCCTAGGATTAAGATCTAGCATTGCATACCTGCAACTATCTTTTGGACTGCCCCATCATGTGTAAAGGTGAAGTCATCTCATCTGCTGCAGTCTGTTGCTGCTAGATAGGTGTACTTTGAGAAGTTTCCAGTGCTGGTTGCTGATAAGTTTGAGAATGGAGAGAAATAGAAAAGCAGAATGTTACAATAACTAGTATAATTATAGTGATTTGAATACTTTAAAGCTCTGTGTTCCTCCTAAAATCTATGTCAAATGGTGGAAGTGTGGGGCTTGTGGGGTTTTTTGAGAGTATGATCTGGGAATTTAACTCTCCTTATAAACAGGACTATCAGTCTACCTTTGTGGTGCCCTACCCTGCTCTACATCTCCATCTAGTGCACTTTAAATGGCTGTGGAGAGCACAGGCTGTAAGGAAACCTCTAAGTAGGTGGGGTTTTTATTGACTACTTAGGGCAAGGAGGGGATTAATATATGGAAGGAGAAGATCTAACAGCAGGGCCAGAACTAAGGAAGAGAGAAGCATTCTACCAGAGCTTGCACCCTGGGAGGATCATGGCAATGAAGAGCTGCAGTCAAAGCAGATTTTGTGGATTTCTGTTAATGGGTGAGCATTGTCGTGGATTAGGATTCCAGGCTCCCAGGTACGTTGCCAGCAACAGTCCTACAAAACTGTACAAAACCAATCTGTAGTGGTCCTGTTCTTCTTTACAATCCAGTAATGATTTGTGTCAAAGGCTAATGAAATTAACACCTTTTTTCCTTTTCTAAATGACTAGAATATACAGCAGAAAGCCAGGGATTCCTCGGTAACAGTAGTTGTATGTATTGTAGTAGTTGTACACAGACCTGTGGAAGACCTCTGGACTTCTATTCACAACTTCTGGTCACTGAGTGCTTTTAAATCTCCCTTCTGTTTTTCTCACTGCTTCCTATTTCTCTCCTATTTTCTCTCCTGTTTTCTCCAGGTTGACCTGGAATATTTGTTGCAGGTAGGTGACAATCATCAGAACATCAAAGCTGAATATTAAACAATGCATGAAATGAGCATCTGCATTAATTGGGAAAATGCTGTGAGCCAGCTGCTGATCTTTTTTGTTACTTGCTCAGGTGGCTCTCAAACTTGGAATATCAAACTGGAATTAACTCTTGTTTTCACTCATGATTAAGCAACCAAATACTTTGTAGTTATAAGATTTATAATGAAGTGACCACGGTGGATGTTTCATTTGAAGCTCAATTACAGAAATTTTCACATGAGTAGGGCAAGTGCAATAGCTTCTTACATTTGATAGCTTTTTATGCAGGGAGATCAAGAGGGTTTGTGGTGCTAATTATTTAATCCTCTTGATGATCTCCTTTAGATGAGGGTCAGTAACTAGCCTGATTGGAGAGCCTGGAATGGAGAGAGGTTTAACGGTTGGATGGAATCAGTGGCACAGCTGAAATAAAAAGATCAAGTAGCTAGAAGCCCAGGATGGGGTGAGGGATGGTAGCCCATCAGGCACACTGATGTCCTCTGAGCAGGGTTGTCCCTTAAGGGCAGCGTTCTGTCCTGCCTGTGTGCATCTGGAGTGACTTAACAGCTCTGAAGTTGTCCTTAATTTGTATGGTGTAACAGCTGATTTAGAGTTTGTCCTTTGGTTAGGATATTATTGTTCACGTTCTTTAACGAGTAGTAACTTCTGAAATACTTCTTTTACAGAGAAATGGCTTTATTGAATGCCTGAAAAAACAGCTTTTTGTCTGTGCTCTCTTCTGACATCTCATCTGCTTTGTGATGGCTTTGTAGGACTGCAACACAGACTTCCAGACCATGAAAGATTACTTTAAGGCTTTACTGTCTGGCAAGAAGTAAAAGCCACTCACCCATAGTAGTCCAGCTCTGAAGTGCTTTCTCTTTTCCCCTTTTCAGAGGAAGCAGTTTGCTCTCCATGGCAGCAGGCTCCATTGGTGTTTGTACTTTAGCGTTGTCCCTTCTCTCTTACTGTCAACTCTAGTGCAGATATTGCCCACCTAAGTGGATGGTGGCTTACTACATTGGAGGCTACTTTGATTTTTTCCATATGGGGCTAATTTCACTACTTAAAAAACCAAACTGCTGCCTTTTAAATAAAGTACTTTTTAGGCTCACTTTCTCCGAGTTTACATGAGCAGTTTAGAACTAGCAACTCCTTCACCTGAGCGGTTAAACAGGGAGCAAAGGTTAAGAGTGACCCAAGGGCTTTGCATAGGTGCAGTGAACACTCTGCAGTTGTGTTTTGGATCAAAACTCGTTAAACTAAATGGTTGTTTTGCCTTGAATTGGAGAATTTCTGGCAGAGTAGACTGTTGGGTGGATTTTATTCTGGGAACAGTACTCAAGTGCTAGCTTTTTTCTTGTCGTTCTGCAAGACAGCCCTGTTGGAGCTGTGTGAGCCGCAGATGATGCATTTGCCATCTGTGCTGGCTGCAGGTAGTGGTGGCTTTCCCACTGGGAACCGAACTGAAAATACTGTAGGGTCCAAACAGCAATTAACTAACCCAAAATAACTCTTAGTATTAACTGGATTAGGGTTTATATCAGTTCTTGGGGTGAAAGGGACGGTGAGCCATCCTGGTGCCATCCTGCTTGTGTTACATAGTGTTGTAAAACTGATCCTTCTCTTCTTTGGAAATTGAAGTTAAAATTTGTTTTTCAAAGAACAGGACGAGTTGAAAAGGTGGCTGCCTTTAACTTTGTGAAATGCTGTGCCTTGCCATGCCTGCAGCAAGAGAGGCTGGATGTACAGTGCTGTCTGATGTGGCTGTGGTATCTCAGCGTAAATTAACAGCAGAGAAGTTTCAGGTGGTTTGTTATCGAAGTCAAGACAAGACCTGTGGCTCCGCAGTAACGCAGCATCTGCACACAACACTTTCTGTTGGGGGAGTTGCTCTTGTTGGATGCAAGTATCAGGTTTTGATTAGCTGAGTAACTCATCATCTGTTGTTGGATTGAGGCGTCCGGGCATGGAGCAGCATGAAGTTATTTTGCCTGATTGCTACCTGGAGGGGTTCTAGGGCGACAGTTTGAGTTCAGAGATGCTGCTGCTGAAATACTGTGCAGTTCATTTCTAGCTGCAGGTTGTCACAACGTGTCTGCTGTCACATCTGCTACATCTCATTTCCAGATTGCCAAATAACTGAGAAATGTTTCAAAATAGAAATGTTTGTAGAATTAAAAGAAGGAAAGGCGCTCATTGTAGCGGCCGCCGCACGTGAGGTGCCGGTCGTGTGCTGTCTCTGCGCGTGTTGCGTGGAAGCAGCAGTGCCTGGTTCCCTGTGACCCGGCCGGGGGGTGCAGAGGTCTGGACTGGCTGGCTCAACAATAAGGATTCAGTCAGAAGGTTTCTTCCCTCAAGTTTCATTAGCGAGGCTGTGTCCTGCCTTCTGTAAGAGAAACTCGACCTCTTACGAATGCAGAGTGTCTTCTCTTTAAGCTTTGTGTCATTCTAGTGGGGCACAGCTCCAAAATCTTACTGAGATATCTAAACAATGGATTAGTATCTACTTACAGTGACATAGGACAATTATTTTTCCAAGAAGCTGGGCCATGCCATCTTGTCCTGTCTGTATTCCTCAAATCTGTACTCCACAACTGCACTTCACTTGCCGCTAATTATAGAAGCCATTCGATGTCTTTGCTGCTCTATCTATGGAAAGAAAAATCACCTGCCCATCACAGAAGATCTGTTGTAACCTTCTGGTCGGGTTTTAACTCCTCATAGCCAAGTCAAGAGTGTCAGAACTGCTTTTATACGAGGGTGTATCTATGTACAGTAGAAGGTTTTACACAGTATATGCCAAATCTGTTCCCCTCCCTCCCTGCTGGTATTCATCTCTGCTGAGACATAATAAAATGGATTACACTTTTTGAAAAATAGTGTTATTTCCCACTTGGTACCCTAAAAATAGCAAAATGTTTTTCTGTTAATGCTGTAGAGCCATGCCCACAAACTGTCACACCTTCAGGGGAATGTACAACTGGTCCTGATGGGAAGTCACTACTTTTTTAGAGCCTTGAAAGAGGGTGGGAGGATTGATTTCTGCGTAGCATAAGGAGCAGCTTCACACACTCACACATACCACTGCCAAAATAGTTTCCCTGAACTTAAGCAAACTGACCCGGGAGGAGCGTTTGTCAAGCTTATGCTGTGGCCAGCAGTTCTCTGCCACCATCTTCACCACTTGCGTCATGTCTGAATTTTAAGAGATGAGAAGAATATTTTAGTGAAGAGCAGTTTCTTCCTGTGGCTAATGGAGTCAGAGGAGGCTCCTCCAGCGCATGGTGGTTCACTGACAGCTCCTGCAAAATACCATGACAATTCCCTTCTGTGTCATGTAAATACAGATTCATGTTAATGGTTCCATCCTGGACTGTTTCTACCATGCCTAGGTAACAAAAGAAGGGTGGAACTGGGATGAATCGATGGTTTTCTGCTCTAAGTTCACAAATTGATTGAATTTCAGTTTATTTGGGGTGTTTTTTGTACTTGCTAGATTCCTGCAATTGGATCCAGACTGGATCTGCTGTTATTTGAGTAGCTTTTCTTTAGGCACAGTCTTGTAAGTTGCTGTGTGATTTCCTGCTGTGTTTCAAGTGTGTCCATCACTCCTTACCCCTTCCCCTCCAATGTCTGCTCTGAGTTTCTTTGGTTCTAGAGACCTGGGCTCAGGAGGACTCGCCAGTTCCTTCAAAAACAACAAACTTCTCCTGTCCTTTCCCTTTAGGGGTGTAACACCGAGGCTGAATAAGGCCAGATGATCCACATGGATCTCTGTCCTTTTTCGCTTCTCTTTGTCATTTCCTGATATTTCGGTGATATTTTGATTACCCTGAGCCTGTTTCAGTGAGGTGTAACAGAGGATACAGATTGCAAAGGTAGTGCTGTGCTTGAGAGCTTGTTGAGGCTGAAGTCACTGAAGGAGCCAAATAGATAGCTGCTGTTAAATGAACCTAAAGCTTTGCACATACAGATCATCTCTGGCTGCTGTTACAACAGGAGGAGGAGACAGGAAAAGGTTTGGGGAGAAAATGTTGAACTAAATGTTATCACAGAATCACACAGAATCACAGAGTGTTAGGGATTGGAAGGGACCTCAAAAGATCATCTAGTCCTAAGCAATACTTCAATTAAATCATGGTCCCGAATGATTTCTCCCTCTTTTTAATGGGATATCAGGATGCTTTGGACAGAAGAAAGAGTGCATTTTCCCGACACTGGTCATTCCAGCATCTTTTTCCTCCCGATGTGTTAAAACTTTAAATACTGCTCCTGGTTTTACTGTGGTAGCTGAAGGTCATGCACCAGATGTGCTTTTGACCTTCTTGCCTTGGAGGCCAGGGCAGCTGGGGTTGGTGGGATGTGTGTCTGTCCTACCTGAGATGGCTCCTGCAGCCTCCTCTGCAGCTCACAGCTCTGGTCAGGACAGGAAGAGTGAGGCTGTATGAGTAAGAGATGGTCTGTGTTAGAAATCTCAGAAGTAAAGAATTTTGAAGGTTTAATTTGGCAGGATTTTCAGAGATGGCAAAGAGCTTCTCTGAATATGATTTGTTAGAAAGTTGATAGCTTCTGACTGCAGATCCCAAATGATTGAAGTAAACCTGCTTGAAGAAATGGGATCCAGTACATGTTAACAGGGGCAAAACCACAGTTGCCTCCTCCTTTTCTTATTTCTCCTCCTCTTCTTGGAACTGTTCTGGCTCAAAATACATCTCTAAGAAAGGAACCTGTCCAGAGGCAGTAATTTGGTCTGGGCAATGCAAATGCACTGCATGGTGTTGTAAAGATGTTGGCTTTTAGGAAAACAACAACAAAAACACAACGTGTGAAGCATCGGGCACCTCGTCACATCTGTGTGTTATCACCACACGCTCCCAGCAGCAGCGGGGCTGGCTGGTCAGCGTGCTGAACGTGGGTCAGATGCTGATGCAGACTGCTTGCTTCGTGCTGGTCTGGGGATCTGCTGCTAAAAGATGTTTGTTTTGCTGCTTTTGTTTAAAGACTGGGTACAGTCCTGCCTCAGACCTTGTGGTTACCAGATTATTTAGCTGAGATCAGTCTGCCTCAAAACTCTTAACACGGAAGTTGCTCTTTGAAGCCGAGTGAAGGATTGCAGGGGCTCAGATGTCTTGGCTGAGGGTTTTCCGTTGCCAGTGGTGTTAAGCACGGCAGCAACTTCAGGGGAATTTATCACCTGTTTTTCTACAAAGTAATGGTTCCCTTTTTTTTTCCCCAAAGTGGACCTTGGCTACTCTTCAGAAAAAGTGCTATGCTTTTACACTTCATAATCCTAACTGAAAACTACTGGCGTGATAAAGAAAAACATGTTGGAGAGGAACTGCAGGAATTTGCTTTTGGAAGACACTAAATCAAGCGAGAGTTACTGTAGCTGGGGCTTAGAGCAGTTTCTGTGCACGCTGCTGAGTGATGGAGGGCAGCTTTGCTACAGCTGCACTTGGTGTTCAGCACCGGGAGGGAGGATTTCTTCCAAACTAATGCTGGAGCTGTTTGTCCCTGTTGGATATCCTTTGTTTTCTGTCTGCACTCCTGTTGTCCCTGACCTTGGTCTGGCCTTACAAAACTGCACAGGTTGGCCTATTGATGTGCCATATGGTACATGAAAAGACTGCCTGTCGCTGTGATCTCCAGATCTGTCACATCTCAAAACCTGGGAGCTGTAAACGCATCCTGTCGATGTGGTGTGGGAGTAGGAAACATTTGCTCAGAAGGCCAGCAAGTTATGGAGCTGGCTTTTTTTCTGGCGCTCTCCCATCGATGGTCTGTGCGTGGTGTTGTCATGTGTTCCCACTGCACCATACTCAGCTTCCTGCAATTCCCAGTGTGCTCTTCCTGCAGCGACTGGTTTTGCTTTCAGAAAGTGGACTTTCTGAAGAGTTCAGCATCCTGTGATATGGTCCATCATGTCTTGTGCTAGTCTGAAAAAGCAAAGGGAGGGGAAAAAAACCCAACAAACAACTAACCACTAAATTGTTTTTTACTCTAGGCGTTGCTTTGTTCAGGCTGCTGATACCAGGAGACTTAACTGGTGCTTGCCTCGAGCATCGTGGTGGAAGCAGCTGTGTTGCTGTGGCTGAGGGCAGTGTTCTTTTCTTGCCATGAAGAGTTGTTGTGCAGTGAGGTAAAAAATGTGAAGTACTTGAGATCGTAATGAGATTCTGTACTCATTTGTTAAACACGTTTTGATGCTATTGTTAGTGTTTAGTGTGACATGAATAGCTGTGCTGCTACTATGAAATAGATGTAGCTTCTGTCCTGAAGAGCTGTGTAATGGGTGATGGAGAGAAGCACAGTGAGAGATGCAGTTGGTATAGCTCATGATACTTTTGCACCCATGTTTCTATAAATCATGCTGAACCAAGGCAGTGTTAATTGTAGCATTTTCTTTTTTGAGTTTGATTTTTGCAGCCTGAAAAATACTTTAATGAAGGTCTCTTGCGTTTCTTGTTCTCACAACGACACTTAACTCGCTTGGTATCTCTGTATTCCTCCTTTCCTTCTTCAGCCATTACTCTTTGGACACCTGCCTTTGCCCAAGTTTGCCTCCAGGTCCCACATTCTCCAAACTCACACTGCCGTGTTCGTTCGCTATCTCTGTCTACCTTGGGCTCTTCACTGAGCTCTTCGGCTTCTCTGAACAAGCAAGAGAAGCTTGGGAGTGTACAAAATCTAGACTTTTGCTGCTATTTAGTGTTTGTGGACTCAGCATGATGTATAGCTACAGGCTGGGGGGGGCTATGACGAGTCCAGTGAGACCTTTGCCTCCGAGGGTGGTTGTCTGCCACCTGAGGACCTGCTTAGACCTCTGTCCCCTGGACTTATGCCTGGGGCAGTGACATGTACAACAGACTTCCATGCAAAGAGGAGATGGTTGCTCTTGTTTTCTGTGAAGTATGACCCTCTTTTAATATTTATCCCCCAATGCTTCTAAGTTTAACTAACCCTCTCTTCTGGGGAGAAATTCTAGTGACCTTCCAGTACCTGAAGGGGCTCCAGGAAGGCTGGGGAGGGACTTTGGCCAAGGGCAGGGAGTGACACAACAAGGGGTGATGGCTTGAAACTGGAAGAGGGGAGATGGAGCTGAGATGTGAGGAAGAAATTCTTTGGTGTGAGGGTGGTGAGACAGTGTCCCAGGTTGGCCAGAGAAGCTGTGGCTGCTCCTCCCTGGAAGTGTTGAAGGCCAGGCTGGATGAGGCTTTGAGCAACCTGGTCTAGTGGAAGGTGTCCCTGCTGATGGCAGGGGGGTTGGAACTGGATGAGCTTTAAGGTCCCTTCCAACCCAAACCATTCCATGATTCTGAGTTGGTCTAATTCAGTGGGTCTTTAAGGGGCAGGTAGGAGTACATCCCTGCCAGATTTACAAATTTGGACTCCAAAGCATTGAGCAATTTAAGTTTGACAAATTGTTTTGACTTTGAATGTTTCAGTCATTCTGGAAATCTACAAATTGGAAAAAATGGAATCCAAGTGAAATCTCACACAAAAAACTTGAAGCAGTTGAACGCAGGGCATGGGGAGCTTGGGAGACACCCAGCATGGGTGCCACCCTAACCTGGACTGCTGCAAAAGCGTCTCTGACCTTTGTCAATTATTTCCCTCATCTTTGCCCTCTTCTCTCTGTATCTTTTCCCAGCGAAAGCCAAATCCAAGTGCGGTGCCACCTTCTTCCCCTGCACTAGTGGGATCCACTGCATCATAGGCCGCTTCCGGTGCAACGGCTTCGAGGACTGTCCCGACGGCAGCGACGAGGAGAACTGCAGTAAGTGCAGCCTCTACACCACTGACACGTGCCCTCGGTATTTCCTGGTCACTGCTTTGCTTATGTAGAGGAACACTAAGTGCTAAAGTGACCTGGAAAATCAGTGTGCTGTGCAAGCGTGCAGCAGTCTCAGACCAAAGGAGATTTAGCGTGTTCATGATAAAGGTGCTTTTGGGGAGCTGGAGGAATTAGGGGTGTTTGTTATATATACTGCAGGTTATATGCATGGCAGACTTTTAAGGTTTATGGGGTTTTTTTAAAGACTCTTTAAAGGCAGCTTATACTTTAAAGAATAAAAAAATAGGAAGCCAGCTAGTATTTGTGAACTGTAATCCCCTTTGTTATTGTGGCAGAGAAACACTTTGAAGCAGACAAGGCATCTAAACAGCTTTTTTAGGGCTTTCAATTGGAAAGTTGTGTTCTGTTTCAGTCACTGCATTAGCGAGAACTGGCAGGAGTTCAGAGAAGAGTGCCAAAAATGATTAAGGGACAGAGAGGTTGATTTATGAGGAGATATTAAAAACTGCTAAATTATGCATGTCTCAGCTAAGCAATGACTATGTTGGAAGCTCAGGCTATGTGTGAAGGTGCAAACACTGTTCGAGGAGGGATTACGTAGTTCTGTATGCTGGGCTATAGCTGAGGGCAGAGGGATGAAATTAGGAAAGAGAAAACTAAGATGAATATCAAGGGAACCTCCTTGACAGTGAGATGCACTGAAGCTGTGATGTCATCTGCTAGCAGAAGTGGTGAAAATTGCTCTGCTTAAAGCCTGAAATGAAAGATTAGACGTAGCATCTTAGAGCGTGTTTCCTGCTGGGCTTGGCGTGGGTGAGGAGACTGCCCTGCCTAAACGAGCCTGCTTAAATACTGTTCTGGTTCTGCTGTGTGCAACACTGGGCCCCATGGGAAAGGATTTCCTGGCTGTGTGCATCTTACCCTTAAAAAGGAGTTGAAATTCAAACACCGAGAAGTTGAGAAATGTCAACAAAACTGTCCAAACAGTGAGGAGAACAGGGCGGGTGGAAGGAGACAGGAGCAGAGGTGAATAAAGCCCTGCCTGGCAGTTCTCAGCCAGGGTTGTTGGCTCCTAATATGAAACTCGAGCTAACCTGAGTTTGTTGTGATGGGAAGTGACAGGCAGGGTTTGTGGCAGGGGGGGTCGCACAGGCGGTGCCACCCTCCATATGTCCTCAGCCTGAGCAAATGCTGAGCACTGAACAGCGATTGTGAGAGGGGCTCTGGTGGAAGCGAGCAGAAGGCTTGTCACAGCTGTGGGTGGACTAATTCTCTGCTAATTGTAATGAAACCTGCATGAATTAGAAATGTCAGCTCTCTCTGTTTAGAGAGACAAGGCTGGTGTGATTGCCAGGTTACTCCCACGTATTCAGCGGACTGCTGACCTGTTGTCACTGATGGCTGTTTCACTGCCGGGGTAAGAGCGTTCCTAATGAAGGGTCTCACTTTCTCTTTTCGCAGCAGCAAATCCCTTGCTTTGCTCTACTGCCCGATTCCACTGCAAAAACGGCCTTTGCATTGATAAAAGCTTTGTGTGCGACAGTCAAAATAACTGTCAAGACAACAGCGATGAAGAAAGCTGTGAAAGCCCTCAAGGTAGGCACATGGGTGTTATTCTCTTCTGCAATATTATAACAGCTCCAATCAACGAGGAACAGGCTCGGTAGAAAAGATGATTCTGTTGGCTTGCTCTGAGTTGGCTAGAGCTGTGCTTTCCTGATTCTGCAGATAATGAGAGTGAAACGTGTGGAGCGTGTGTGCATGCACACATTTCATTCTCAGTGCTCACAAGACTGGTATCTTTTTCAGGTTAGTAAAAATGCACTTTTGCAGGAAGTGCTTATCATCTGTGATCCAGTGCTCACTGGATTGTTGGGAATCCATGTAGTGACTTCCCAACTAATGAGTGGGAGAGATGAATTGGACCCAGGGGGACCACTAATAAAACTTCAGTTTGAAGTAGTTTGGCGGTCTGTCTATTTACCAGATAGTAAATCTCTGCAGGCTTAAAGCTTTAGATCCTCATTGCTCAGTGACCGTCTGAAAGGCGTGGTTCGCTGCAGGACAAGTCTACAGTGAAAGAATTTGTTCCTGCCCGTCCTTGTTTCTGTATTTAGAGAGAAGGATGAGGACATGGAAGAAAACTTTTGTTTGAAAATTGTTGTGTATTGAGTCTCATGAGAATCTCAAAACAGAATGTCTCTTTTTTGTTGTTTTTTTTTTAACTGAAGCTATAAGTCTGCACGTAGTGCTCCTCAGTTTTGTTGTCTGTAACTGAATGCCTTAGTATTTTATAAAACTTGAAGTATAGATGAATGACCTGAGGTTAAGAAATGGTGCATCTTGGACATCAGCTGTTAAACATGCTCATGTCTGAGTGACTACTGAGAGATCAACTGCTCAATATTTTCATACTGAGAGATCAGAGTAGGCAAAAAATGTGAGGTGGTGGATGTTTGCAGGGGAGATGCAGGGTGCTTGGGCCTATGGAAATCAGATTTCTCAACAGTCACAAGAGACAGAGCAGGGTACGAAGGAAGAAGAAACCGAGGAAATTAAAGGAGAATGACTTTAATATCCAGCTGCAGTGCTGATTTAGTCCTTTGTGGAAGAGAAAATAATTCTGAGCTTAACATGGTGATAAATATTGTTGACAGCTGAGAGGGGAAGAGGGAAAACCTGCAGCAGCAATGCCAGCAGAGCAGGGCTGGTGAGGGACTAGCGCACGCGTATGGCTCTGCCCAGGCCCAGGTTGTTTCTCAGCACAGGCCCAAGGCAGCCTTGTAAGATTAATGCGGGTGGTAAGTAAGGTTTCTTGTTGGGTTTCTTTTTTCTTTTTTTTTTTGGCTTCTGAAGCTTAAAGCAGCAGTGTTGTTTTCCAAGGGTGGGATGACTGCTTCCTCTGCAGATTAATTGGCTGGATTGCCTCCAGGTTGTTTGTTGTCATGACAATCTGCTTTTGGAAGTGACTGTCAGGCTCAGGAGAAGAAAAGAGCTGTATTGCATGAAGCCTTTACTTTTGTCTTTATCTTTGGTCCTTCTGGAGAAGTCAGATTAGTAAGAGGGTTAAGCAAAGTAATGCTGTCTGATTCTATGCATGAAAGGACCCCAGACATGGGAGAAGGAACTCTGGCTCATTAGGACCAGAGAAGCGATGGTTTGTGGGCTTTGTTGTTAGAAAAAGGAGCCCAAGTGCAAGGCAGGGAGTGAGGAGCTCCTGAGGTGAAATGCAGGCTGGTGGAGTGTGTGATTGTCTTTGCCCCTCGGCAGCTCAGAGCCTCCCTGAATTGCCCTTTTGCCATCTGTAAGCGGGGATCTCGTGTACCTGTCTTTCAAAGCGAGGATTAAACAGTATAATGCGCCCAGCTTCCCGCTGGAATGTAAATCACCGTTCCCTCTGGAATTTGCAGCTATGGGTATGGCTGTCCTGGCTTCCAAACACACCAACTACTCTGTGTTAATTGAGAATTAGAGGCTACTGTGGCCAGTCTTTAATTTCTCACAGTTCTTTTTGCAGCAGATCTAATTACTGTAATTACTAGGAGTTCAGTATTAACACAGTACCTGAGAATCCTGGTCAGGAATGAGAACTCCAGTGCCCTGGGTACTTAGGGACAGAGCAGGGCACATCTGTAGGATATTAAAAAAATCAAGATCCAGGGTTTTCTTCTCACTAGCTATGTTATGTCAGATGTGGTAGCTTTTGTTCAGGGTAATTGAGAGTAGTCTGACATATGAAATTACCCTTGTGCGCTATTTTTCTGCCTAAAAATGTGTTGATTTAGAAATCACGAAGCTTCTGAGCCACTGTACGATAGTGTCATTGTCACCTGGTAACAGCTGGGGAAGAGGGGACATAGGTCCGCTCGATGAAGCGCTCCCGGCGTGACACCCTGGCTGGCAGGAGCAGAGCTTCGTCCCTGCTTGTCCGCTGCAGGGACACGTCCTGAGACCTCATGTTTGCAAAGTGCTATGGGAACACGTGGAATGAAGTGTGAATTATTAATTGGGACTTTTGCTCTTGGATATACTGACAAGCTTTTTAAATTAACACCTCTCCATGAACTTCAAAGGCTGCCTCACTGCTGGAAAGCTCCAGTAGCAGACTGGTTTGGTTTGTGTCAGGTCCTCCTCCATGGGCACAGGTCCTTCCCATCAGGAGGGGTCACTGCAGGCAGGGAAAGCAGTAATGTGATGTGAAAGACCTATGGACCTGGCTTTGGCATGGACCACTTGAAAATGTGCCATCCTTCAGGAATAACAGCTTTGTTGGCATGTTCAATTTGAGAAGAGCCTGAAGCCCTGGGTTTGTAAAGGTTAATTTTAGTCCTAAGTAGGGGCAGATTCATTTGAGGGGAAGGAGACCAAGGTCCCAAGGTTTAGTTGTGAAAATGGGAAGAAATTCCAATTTTTGAGAGTAAGTTCCTGCCCTCCTTTCTCCTTACCACTGGTAACTGAGTGTTGCACATCTGACCAAGGTTTGTATATCATGGGGAAAGTGACAGTTTAAAAACTGAAACCATGGCAATTTCGCAGCAAGTCTGATCTAATTCCCCACAGTGATTATTTGGAGGTCTTGTAGCTGCCCTGGTAAGTGTCAGAGCTGTTCCTTCAGTCCCACCCCAGCTCTGCTTTGCTCATCTCTGGTTTCCAGCATTGAAGTCCTACGACCAGATGTTTCCCTTCATCTGGAATGTGGTGTATTCATCAAGGTACGTGCCTGAGTTTTGGGACTGGGTGGAGGATATAATTGCTTGGATTAGCCACACAAGTCCCATGTATGAATTGCTCTTTTTAGGGTGTTATTTCAGTTTTCCTGACACAGGAAATTTCTGCTCCTGTTCTGTACCTAATGGATCTTAATCCAGGGAAGTTCCTCTTCCCCAGACACTTTTTTTTCTTATTGCTGTAAGATCTCTCTCTGTGCCTGGAATGAGCTGACAGTGCTAATCATTCACAGCAGCTGCTGCTCTGCGACAGGTATCCACTCAATCGGAAGGGAATTCCTCCTTCTTAATATTTTTTCAACAGCCATGCCAATTTGTTCAGCTCTAGGACTGTATTTAATTTATTCTCTGAATTGCTTTTTATCTAAATGTGTGCTTCACAGTGCTTCTTCCTTGGGTTTCTCCTCCATTTGGTACTTTTACTCTGGAAAGCTTTAACACCAACAAAAGCATACTGGATATTTTAATTCCAACTCCCTTTCCTTTCATAGCCCTTCTTTTCTTTCCTTCTAAGTTTGCTAAATACCGTTATTAGCTTTAGCCCGTTGCCTAGGAAAGGGGGTTTCATTGCTGTGAGTCTGTATTCACTCTGGTGCTGCAGAGAGAGGCTCCTGGCTCCAGGAATGCTCCTGTGGTTCTGGCTCTGTGGTTGTTGGCAAACACCACCATTGTGGTCCAGTTATACACCAAACGCTTTGCGAGTGTCCTGGAGCTGATTCCTGCCCTGTGTTTCTGGTAATGTTCACTCTTGCACATATGGATACCTCCTTTTTTTTATTGTTGTATATTTTAAAATTGAATTTGCGTTAGGATTTTGGTATACCCCGATATTCTAAAGCATTGAGAAGCTCTCCCTGAAGGCACAGGTTATTCCCATGATGGAAGTGCCGTTCTTATGGGAGTGCCTTATTGGACTCTTGCTGTAATCTTTTTTGGTTGCTGGAGCTGAAATTGCTAGTTACAAAAGCAGTACATGCAGGTAATAACCCTGTATCAGCTGCTTTCCTTTCCTTTCAGCCAGGGGCTGATGAGCAGAGCTGGGAATTGAGACTGTAAATGGCATGGGGCTTTTTCTCACCGGTGCAGAAATGAAATAGGAGCTCTTAACAATGGTGTCCAGATATTTTTACCTTCACTTTGTGGCATTTATGCCTAATTAACAGTTCCAGAAAAAGGTGATGACGTGACTGTCCAGTTTCTTTGTGCTTCAAAACATCCAATACAGGTGACAAAATGTCACACTAGAGAAAGACAAGTTGAAAATAAAGAACATTCTTCTCCCCTATTGTTCCTGAGGCTAATGAAATTCTCTCTTCAGCTCTCATTAGTAAAAATCAATTCCTTCCAAATACATTGTCCACAAGTTTTTAACAGCAGGTAGGTGTTTGAAATATACCATAGGCATTCACATGTCACTCCGTGTCCTGGCTGCTGAATTGCAGTAACTTTTCATAGATGTTTCATTCGGGGTGATGGAATTGTGCGGATGGCTCCCGTGGCCCGAGCATCGGTGCTGGCCCCCAGTCTTTGCAGGGAATCCAAAGAAAGGCACAGATGTTAATCTTTGACTTGCTGTAAAACAAAATCAATTCCAGGTAAACTGATCAGGTGCTTTTTCTACAGCTATTGTATATTTAGTGTTTGTATTTGTGGTGGTTTCACTGGGCTGGCACCCAAACAGAGCTGCTCGCTCGCTCCCCTCACCCAGGGAACAGGAGAGAGAACTGGGGGGCAAGGGAGGAGACCCAGAGGTAGAGATAAGAACAATTTAATGATTGAAATAAAATAAAAATTAAAATAGTAATGATATTAAAACAATAATGGTAATATTAATAGTAATAAAATATGCCAATGAGCAATACCCAGTGCCATTGCTCACCACCTGCCCACCAAGCCCGGCCCGTTCCCAGATCACGATCCCGCAGGAGCGACAATCCCGACCCGAAACCGCAATCCCGGGAGAGCCAGAGCCCGAGCCAAACCCAGAGAGAGCAAGAGAGGAAGAGCCCCTCATGGATCTCCTGCCCATGGGGGACAGGAGATGGAACAGCCCCTTGGCAGAGCCCAATGCCCATGGAGCTGATCCATGTCAATATTCCTCATCTTGCACCTTCAGGCCAGCAAAACACAAAGTCCTTTGACTTCCAGTGACAACTGCAAACATGGGTCTGTTATCAATGTTCTTCTCATAACATCCCAGCTGAAACCAACACACAGCACTGTTCTAGCTGCTAAAACCAAACCCATCTCTGTCCCAGCTACAAACCAGG
>NW_010311397.1:0-22629 GCF_000700745.2 Antrostomus carolinensis
ATCTTAAAAAACCCTGGATATGGTGAAACATTATTTTTTATTGCTTTTCATCTAGATTTCCATGGAAAATTTTATTTCTCTGAAAATATTAATAATGAATATAGAAGTAAATAAAACAAATAGTTTGAAGAATTCATTCTAAGATGCAATTAGGAAGCCTGAAGTAGTGTTTCCACCTTTCTACTGTTACTTGTCCTTTATATACATTACAAATTGGTATGTCGGTATGTATGAGTAGTATATATGAATGTATGAACATTCAAACATGCATTTCTATGGTCATGGAATTAACTATCTTACTATCATTCACATACCTGGGAGAGTACTTGGCAAGCTTCAGTTTTGGCATGTCACACACAGAATCACACAGAATCGTAGAGGTTGGAAGGGACCTCAAGAGATCATCTAGTCCAACCCCCCTGCCAAAGCAGGTTCCCTGCAACAGGTTGCACAGAAAAACATCCAGGAAGGTTTTGAATATTTCCAGAGATGGAGACTCTGCAACCTCTCTGGGCAGCTTTTTCCAATGCTCCGACACTCTTACAGTAAAGTTAATCTTCAAGTTTGTGTTGAACTTTTGGTGTTCCAGTTTTTGCCCATTGCCCCTTGTCCTGTCACTGGATACTACTGAAAAATCCTGGCCCCATCCATTTGGCCCCTGCACTTGAGGTATTTATAGACATCGATAAGATCCCCTCTCAGTCTTCTCTTCTCCAAGCTGAAGAGTTCCAGCTCTCTCAGCCTTTCCTCATATAGGAGATGCTCCAGGACTCTCATCATCTTTGTGGCCCTCTGCTGGACCCTCTCTAGATGATCCCTGTCTTTCTTAATTTCATATGCTCTACTTTGCAAAAAAATGTACTTAGACCATAGTTTTTCGGTATGTCATGATGATGACTCATTTTTCTTCATATGCTGCCATGTGGTTTGAAACTGAAGCAGAATTAGTTATCACTTGATTTCAATCTTGGTTGTTGGTTGTAGAACTTGTTTGGTTTAACCACTGTTGAACACATATATTCTGCTGAGGGGAGATGGTGGCATTGGGCTGAGATATGACTAACTAATGGGTCATATAGAATGTTTTTATAAATAAGTTTAATTTGATGCTGAATGCCACTTTTCTCCCACTTACCACATTTCAACTCACAGTAAAAATTCATTCTTCTTGTTAAGGGTCTTCATTCAATTTCCCATGTCTAGAGTCAGAGTTGGAAGCCCTCAGCTGTACTGTAATATATTACTATGGAAACAATAAAGTTGATAACAATACTACTATTAATTGGGTAAGAAGTGAACAAAGGGTTTTGTAAACTAACTTTGAAATGATTGCTTAACTTGTCTGCCTTTATCATGATAGCCATCTCTAATGAAATATGGAGCAAGCTTTAAGAACAAAAATAAACTGAATTGTGATACTATGATATCAATTTTTCTGGTTTTATAATGAGATCTGCACTCCTTATTAAGAGTCCTTCAGTTTCTGCTCTCACTATGTTTTCTGTTTCTTTAACCCCCACAAGCACCCTCTCAGACTGAAATGTTTCTTTAGGTTTCTTTTGTGTCCTACCCTCCTAATTGTCTTTTTCTTAGATTTTTTTCAGAAGCCTTCAGCCTTCTTGTTAAAAAGTAATGTACATCAAGATTATTGATTTCTGGACTCTTTTTTTTGTTCTGATTCATTTTCCAATGAACCTTTGCCTACTGTCATCATATTTTATTTCCTTACTCTTCCATGTTTGCTTAATGGTTTTATCTGCAGAATCATCAGATTTTAGTAGTGTGGGTTTTAATACTTTTCCTATGATGAGAATCACTGCTGCTTCATATGATGGGCATGTGGGAGAAGAACTTCCAGTCTTTTGCAAAAATGATTTATTTCCATGTTCAGAATTTCTCACTAGATAAATACTCTCCTTGGCAGCTATGTAGATAGGAGAGCATCATGTATCTCTTAGCGGTTATTTTCTGGAGAAGATAAATGAAAGCTTTATTTGAACATCAGACTACTTCCATGGAATAATTGTGCTTACATTTATATTGCCACATGTGAAATCTGACAACATAAACAACAAATAGATTTGTGAATGGGGAATACATAGCATTTTAAAACCTATTAATATGCCTTGTTTCTTCTTCCATAATTCATGGGTACTACAATAATCAAATACATCACTGGGGAAAGAAGCATTAAAATTTTTGAAATCTTTTACTTCGTCTTCTTCATCTCTTTTATTAAATGTGCTTGTCATAACTTAGTGTGAGTACAAAGTACAAATCTTCAGTTATACTCCTTAAAACTGCTATTTTTAATTTTTATTCTCTAGCTTTCATTTTTTGTAGAAGTCTGGTCAGTAAAATCACTTCAAGCAGCTTTGAGCTCTCATCTTTTAACAGCCCTAAGCTCAGTGGGTTCCTGCCTGGTCACCCTACCAGTGCTGTGATATGCCAGGTGAACCCATATTTTCCTAGACTCCTATGTTCATTCAACTCCAACCTTGGGCAAACATAGGCCCTGAAAACCCAAACTGTAATTTCATTTAAAGAATAATTTGAACTACATTGTTAAATAATTAAGTAATTTTCTATGATACAAATGCATATTGTATCCTGATGGTGGAAAAGAGTGAACATACAAAACTGCAAATCTAGCTTGCCGCTGGTTACAGAGATGGTCCTGAATCTCCAAACTCAGTTCTCTTTTTCTGTTCATAAATTATATTCAGCTGAAGGAACAGTTATTTCCTGGATCCATTTCAAAGGCAATAAAAAATGTCAAAGACCCAAATCTCAGCTTTTATTTTGGGAACATTGGAAAACTTGCTTAGTCTGAGTAGTCCAACTAGCACAATCTTCCCATTAAAAAAAAAAAAAAAAGAACAAAACCCCTCCCCCCAAAAAAACCAAAACAAAAACCGAACAAAGGACAAGGATTTTATCACTCTGGTTCACACAGTTCTTGTTAGTTTATCTGTTCTAAGTTATCAGTGACATGGATAATCTAAGATCCTCATAAATAATACTATTCACACAAAAACTGATCTACTAATTTAATTTAATTTAAGCTGTCATTGACTTTCATGCTTTTCTGCTGGAGAGAACAAAATAGAAAATCCATGCATTGTTACAATGTAAATTGTAGGATAACTGAGGATAATTGTATTTATTTAGAAATCTGCACAGATACACGGAAGAGATGCCAAATGATTGATTTGTGATTTTTCTGGTTTTGTGGCTGGTAAAACAGTAGTTGGCAGTTTGCAGTTTACCAGTGGTTAGAGATATCCCCAGTAAAGCATGATGTTTGTTATTATACCAGGTTCCTCCAGTGCTTTTTTGTGCTGTAGGATGTTAATTTGCCTGCTTTCTGGGGTGTGAATGAAGATGATCCTTAACTGTTTTCTTGATACTGTGAACCTAATACCATGAAACATGTTTGCTTTAAACATATCTGTCCTCTCAAATTAGCTAGCTTTAAAAATTACTTTGTACAAAGTTATCTGAAATATGCATTAGAAACCTCAATCAGAATAGCTGAGTCAGCTAAAATTTAATGCTGCATATCTGACAATCACCTAAAATCTTTTCTTACCACTGTATCAGCAAAGGCACAAAACTATCACAAATGGTGCAAGTTCATTGATACATGTATATAAGAGCTGATTAAAATCAATTTAACATATCAATTTAGAAGAAAAATGTGAGTGTTATAAAGTAATATGCTGGGCTCTAATAGGCAAAAGAATTGGATTTTGTTTCATTTGCAGCTAATATGATGAGTATGGGTAGATAAAACAGGCCTTGCAAAAGTAATTTAGTACCCAGTAAAGAATGTTTAGTTATTCCGTATCAGTCTAGTAAGCATGTCAACAAGAAATAAAAAGACTATCTATAGCCTTGCTTTATGAGCAAGACTGAGTATCTGAGTGTCTGGTTACTACGCATCCCTTACTGGCTTCCACACTCTGAGGACTCCTGACCTGGCAAAGATAGCAGTATCCATCACAGGCTGGCATCAAGGTAAGCTCTCCCTTTGCTTCTACCTTTATGGAACCTGATGAAGGTCTCAGATGGTAGTCAGATGACAGCATAATATATACTTAATCTTCTGATCTAATTGTTTTAACTGGGTTAAAACCAAAATAAAACAAAAGAGGGTGGTGAAAGAATGACTCCTACGCAGACCATATAGCATGCATCAAGGACACTACTGTTTAAAATGTCATGTGTTTATTGATCGTACAAGATGCCAAGTTGTTTGGGACTTGCACGCTATTTACCGACTATGAAATGGAAATGCCTAAAGCTGAAGGTCAGCTTCACACAGAAGTTTATTTCACGCAGTTTATGTGAATTGCTGAATATCACTACAAAAAAAAAAAAAAAAAAAGGTATGGACATTTCTCCTGTTTTATGTTCTGTTTGGGAAATTATAATGTACACCCATGAGATTTTCTTTGCTCAAACCTTCCTGGGCAAATGGTTTTCTCAGTCAGGGAATGAGATTTTAGAAGGAAAACATTGCAACTGAAATAGCTCCCAAGTATCTGTGTGGAATGAGAACACTTCATAACTGGTGCATTTAGCATTTCTTCAGAAGCTTGTAAAGTCAGATTTGGTGGGTGAAAACATGGTTTGATAACCTTAAGCTCATTCTGCTTTGAGTGTGCTGGTAGTAAACGAATGTACCAAAGGTATGAGAACCGTTGCAGTGTACAGTATGAAGTACTGGATAATGTTTTCATCATTAAAATAGGCTTGACTTTCCCTTTCTGTTCTATGATTTTCATAATAATTTAAATTCATTGACTAAAATGAAGTTAATTCTCATTTACCCTCACACAAATCAGAAGAGAAGGTGGCCCTAACTGGAAATGGGGTGTTTATTTGGGTAGTGCTGCTTTGTGCCCTGATATTGTCCCTTTGGATCAACAAAGACTTTTTGGCTAACTGCAGCCTGTGGGACTTTCCTCCTGTGGGGAGAGACAATGAGAAACCAGAGATGATGTCAAGGCTGGAAGTTTTGGCTCTCTATGGCAGCCAGGAGAAAGAGGAGAAAGGGAAGATATTAAGTATCAGTGATGTTTGGGGCAACTGGAGATATGCGATAGGTGGGGAGCTGAAACAAAAGGGCACATTGTGTCAGGTAGAAGATGAAGAGGCTCCTGAGAGCGTTTGGGTTCTCAGAAGTCAAGTTGAGTCACTGAGAAGAAAAGTGACATCTCTGTAATGGGAAAGACAGGATGGTAAGATACAAAAGGGGACATAAAGTTGGTAGATCTGAGCTGGAAAGTAACAAAAGAAGAATATTAAGATAGGAGAGTAAGGATTTGCAGGCTTGGGAAGAGGGAGTTAAGGGGATGTGGGGCCCATATTTTGAAAGGAACTGGGAGAGGAAGGGTCCAGGAATTTGCAGTGTGGTAGGTTTGAAGCATCCTCAAAAATCCCAGGTGCCTTTGTCTGGGACCTCAGTTTGGAGACGACTCACACTTTACCTATATCCTCACAGGACTTTTTCTCCTTATTCTTAGTTCCCTTGTATGTGTCTTTCCTTCTAATGCTGAAAATGTGAAGGTCCTAAATTGAGAAAGTATCTGCATGGTTGGCACCAATTTAATTATCAGTGCTTCCATGGATGCTTTAAAGTGTAGGAGTTCTGGGATGAACTAGAAATAGCTCTTCTCAAGGATGCAGCAGAGGTAGCACCAAAGAGTGACCAGACATCATTGGGAAGAGGAGATACAAATGAATTAGGAGAAAGGCACTGAAACTGGCAGATAAGCACAGGTTGGAATCTATCTCTCAAGGTACCTTGTTGGTTTGATAAAAGCTCCTTTTGGTGGCCCACTCAGATAATTACAATTCACTAGCTGGCAACTTGGTGTTGCCAGGTATGTCTCTTTTAATTTGAAGGACAATTTTTTTTTTTTTTTTTTTAATTGAGTTTGAGAAGCCTAGGGACACAAACACCAAGCACACAAATCTACATAAAGGTTAACAAGGAAAGGCCATCTCCTACTGTTTAGGGTAGGAAAAATCCTCTTGGAGTATTCAGGGGAAGACAGGAGCACTGAAGTATGTGTATGCATGGAAAACATATCTTTCTGCATTATGACAACTCTATTTTTATATCTGCTAAATTTGGAACTTCTATCCCACAGGAAACTTGCGTATTTTAACATTTGCTTTTTTCCTCAAACCAAGACAAAAAATATTATAATGAAAATTCCAGAAAAATCTTAATCCAGAGCCATTTTAACATTCCTTAAATTGAAGTGTTATCTCTCAGCTTATTAAAGTATTCAGAGATGCTCTATTTTTATTTCTTTTCAAAATTAAGCTACATTTTCCCCCAGTGACATGTTACTTCACAGGGGTCGGACTTCAAAAGTCCTGAATACTGCTCCAGTGCTCCAATACACCTGATGCTGGAGTGAGTGCCATATCCATGTGGACACCACAGGTACCACTTTGTATTGTGCTATAAGAGACATTAGCCCTGCATGAAGCCTGACCTGTAGAAGGAGACTCTAGGCTTTCTTCTTACAAAGTTATGTGCAGAGAGTGAATTTGAAACAACATTCTGGGATCACTTTAAATAAAAAGGGATATCAGATAAATGTCTGAAAAAAATGTCTCATTTGTTTTTCAGTGGAAAATCTTGGTATATCTGGTTGATTTTTTTTGAAGTGAGCATTTTCTCATCTTTGCAGAAATAAAGTCTGTGGAGGTGAAAACTGAATAACCCTCTTCTCTCTCAGCTGCACTGTCTACATGGCTTCCTGCTCCCCATGAGAACTGCCCTTCTGTGAGCAACCACTGAGCCACCATCACCTGAAGCCTTCACAACAGCATCTCTGCATGGGGGTAGCTCCACCAGAGGAAGAGCTCCTTGCCTCCTAGATCTCTTTCTTTGTTTTTTTGGCTCCTATCTTTATGGTACCATGTCATGAGACCCCTCTAATTTCAAATGTCATTCCTGTGCCTTTGTGAGGCCTTGATTAGCAGCTTATTTTGGTGCTAAGAGATTTCTTTTTGTCATACACACACTCATGTTCTCTAGTCTCTACACAGCACATGAGTGAAGAATAGCATCCTGGTTTTGCTAGGATAGAGTTAATTTTCTTCTTAGTAATTAGAATAGCTGTGTTTTAGTTTCAGGGTGATATTTGTTACGAGAAGAACATTGATAAAAGTATTAAAGTTATTAGTTGCTGCTGGAGCTCAAGGCCACCGTGTTTGGCTGGTTCACAGCTGCATTAGGAATGGAAGGCAGAAGTGTAGTGAATAGCAAAGCCCCAAACTGGCATTTGGATGTGCCAATGAAATATTCCATTTCATATCACGTCACGTTCGGTATATTAACCCGGGCTGACCAGAAGACAGGGGTATTCTCTCAGGGTTCGCTTGGGCTCACTCTTCTGGGATTTCAGTTTCAGGACTGTCTTGGCTCCGGGATCGCTGGCTGGCACAGCCTGGGTATTGGTCGGAGGGTGGTGAGCAATTGCACTGTGTATCACTCATTTGTATATTCTGTTATCACTGTTGTTGTCATTATCATTTTATTTTAATTAGTAAATAGTTTTTCTCTCAACCTGTGAGCCTCCTTGTCTTTTTCCTTCCAATTCTCTCTCTTACTCCCTGGGTGTCTGGGGGGGCAGGGGGTGGGTGTAAGAGAGCAGGTTGTGTTTGGCTACAAGGTACAAGCCGAAAGGGTGGATACACCCAAACCACCACAAATAGACACAACATAGGAGGATGTTGTGCGGGCTTTGTGGCTGTGGATGGGTGCACTAATGGTGTAGCCTTGGTGAAAGATATACTTAAAATTTCATGGGCAGCTTACACTGTCATATATAGATGAAGAGGACATACTGAGGATTTATAACATATTTCCCTAGGTTTGTAAGCATGGCTAACACTGTATTAGTTGTTGGATTTTACTCACCATAGTTGCTTATACATGTTATTCATAGTTGCTTATGCATTTTTAAAATCCATTTGATGTCAAGTCCTTAGCTAGCATGAATTGATATTGCCATATTTAAATTAATTGAGTTATGCTAATTTATACTGACTAGGAGCTGGCCTTCTTACAATTTTGGTTGTTAATTGCTAAGACAATTACAAATGTTCCTATTTATGAAAAGTCCTGACAATAAGATCAATTCCTTTGTACTTGGAGTTCATGTTGTGTTTGATTAGATTTAAATTAATTAGACAGAAGCTGATTGTATAGACGTGTTTGCTATTAGTATTCTAATTAACAAAAACAACTCTCCTCTGGCAATGTGTCTTCCCACCTCCCCCAAGGAAAGCTAATTTGATAAAATCTCTTGGTTATTTTTCTTGTCCAAAACCATGTAAACCTTTGGGATAGGCAAATAAGCAAATCATTTGGCTGGAAAGGCACTTCTGTGGTTGTCCTAGCAAGAGCAAGAGTAGCTGCATACTTCCATGGTAGAGTTGTATTATATTTAGCTCTGGATATACTATTTGTTAGAAAACACTTGTCTTGAAAAAGTCAATGTCTGGGATTGCTTTCCAGAATGGTCTATAGTTTGATTTTAAAGTTTCAAATGAAGATGTATATATTCTGGCTGCTGGTATAATGGACTGGCAGTTGATGATGGCCACAGCTGGGGAGTGAATTAACTGTAGAACAATCTCAGTTCATGCTTTCGAGAAATGGTCCAGACAATCGTTCACTAAAATAAGATCATTATGAAAAGAAGCAGCTTCTGGCTCCCAGTTAGGAAGTTTGCTCAAGTATTTTCAAGGCTGTATCACTTATATAACCAAAGTATTTCTGCAGTTGGTGGATGTTAAAAGTATCATATGTGCAGCATATACTTTTATTAAAACATCAGAGGAAATATAGCTTTAAAGTGGAGGGCCTGAAACCTCATGAGACTTTTCTCTAGCAGCATTTCCAGCTTTACAAGATGTCTTGCGTGACACGCGATTATCATAGCAAGTACATCCCATTTTTTATAGTCTAAAACACTAGAATAACCGTGAACACTTTTCATTATTTAAATGGATCTAAACCAAATGTTTTGAGGTTTGTCCGTCCTATGTCATTACAAAGCAATTGGACATTTCCAACTGAAAATTATTTTATGGTTTACTATCTTCTACTGGTAAACCTTTGAAGAGAGCGGATTGGTTGCACCATAATTTAGCAGAATTTGGAGACCTAAGTTTTTCAGGTGCCCTGGAAAAGGTGACTTGGAAGCAACTCTTTTTATCAGTAACTTTAATGGGTTTCTACCAATGCAAATGAATCTGGCCTACTGCACAGTTGACAACAAATTTCATTAGTTTAATATTTAGTATCCACCCGCTGTAAATGAGAAAAAAGCACTGCCATAAGTTGACAAAGAATCACTCAGAATAGCCACAAATACTTGAGAAATATCTTCAGATCTTTCAACAATTGGACAAGTAATCCACATTCTTTAAAAATACTTGAAGTTTATTGGCATGTGAACTGCTTAGCTGAATGGATACATGAAAAAGAATGAAATATTGTGCAATCACTTTGGGCAATTTCTTTCTCCTTATTCCGGGAATGGTCTGGTTAATTAACATGCTTTAAACACAACATTTGGCTGTCTGATATGCACAGCTGTACACTTTGTGGTCTGCTGGTGATCCAGTTATGCGACATGCCACACTCCAGCTGCTTTCTGCATACTCATGGAAGCAGTATCTTAACTGCTACATTTATTTTTTTCCTTTCTTTTTCCTTTTTTTTAATCTACATTTTATCTTTTTTTAAATTTATTTTTTCTTAACTAGTAATTCACAAGTTAGGAACAAGAATCATTACATTTTAACACAAAGTTATTTTATTTCAGGTGAGTTTGCCAGAGATGATGCCCTGTAAACAGTAGGATACAAAAGACCCTCATGAAAAAATTATTTTGACAGTAAATCCTACCTATAGGTAACATGATTCATCAAGGAAGATCCATTGGTATGATTTAATGGATTCTAAACAAATTATTTCAATGTAGCCAAATTTCTGTCATTGACAAGCTTTTGAACAGTTAAAAGACTTAAAGTGTTCCATAAGACGGAACATGCCCAATGTGTCCTGGCTTTGACAGGATGTAATTGATGCACATTTTAAATTGCAGAATCTCAAGGATCTGCTAGAGATACCTTCTCTAATATTAGAGACTAGATCTATAGCAAAATTATCTACCAGTTCAAATTCTCATATGTTTTGTGTTCCTCAGAGGGATCTGGTTGCATATATTGGTCAGTGTCCTCTGCTGGGTGTTCTCTCCAGGGTAGCAGATGACTGTTATCTATGCCATTATTCACTCAACTAGGGTTTTTTTCTGTTATAAAGATACAAATTTCAAGCTACCAAAAAAGGGGCAGAAAAAGGGAAACACTACAGCAGTAGGGTGCAATGCTAAATGTAGCAATCTTTAGGCTGATGGTGACCTTCCTGTAAAAGAAGTCATAGTCTAATAATATATCATCTTTGCCACAAAATTGTTATGACACTTCTATGAACATACTGGAAGTGTTATTAATCAAACTGTTTATATACAGAAAGCCTTTATCCATCATACATTCATTTTCTTCTAAAAAATTTTTGTTTTCTTCTGACTGCAGTTTCTGGTAACCCAAAGGATCACCTGCTCATTTTTATTTTTTCCTTCTGAAGAAGACACAATTATTATAAAATCTCCGACTGTAAGATTAAGATTAATATTTTATTCAAACAGTTTTGGGGAATAAAGTCACATTCTGTACTGAAAAAAAAACCAAAAAAAAAAAGCCACAGTGCTATCAGAGCTAGCAGAAGTTACGAAAATTTTCATCATCTTAAATATGGTAAAATTTCTCATGAAACATTTACACAATTGCATAGCTGATAGTGGAGTCCCAAGAAATGTTAATCATGTTGAGCAAGGGCTATTTTGTGAAAAATTATGCCTTTGAATCTTGTGCATGTAAGAGTAATGCTTTTAGTGTAATTTTTTATGTTATTATGAAATAACATTGCCACGCTGGACCATAATGACAGCTTATAGAAAGTCTATAGCTGGATTTAAACAGTGTTTTCAGGGCTCAAGAAGCACCCCCTGTATGCCTCATCTCCTGTTTGTGCCTGGGTGCCACTTGTGCATAGGGAGAAGTTGCAGTGGAGCAGGAAGAGCAATCCCGTTGTGAAGCCCATGCTGGCCAGAATGCTGCAGCCCTGGGGCAGGGTGAGGATGGGGAGAGCCGGCGAAGCTGACAGGCCACTTGGATCCCATGTGGCCCTGTGGCACCCTGTCCTGGTACTGCAGTGCCTGCCCAGAGCAGGCAGAGCTGATAAACAAAAGCAGGGTTACAGATAAACCACAGAGCATGACCCTAGGAGAAAACTCAGAGGACTGTAAGGTGGAGCAGGAGCAGCTGGCACAGAGACTTGGAAAGAAAAGAAAGCTTGACGGGTGCTCAGCCTTGGCCCCAAGAAAACGGGTTTTTGCTCATAATCTAGAGGGATAAAACTGTGGAGAAGAAAGGTCAGACTGGTTTTACCTCTTGCTCCTAAAAGAAAACCTTCAGTATAGTTGTAAATGTCAGCTCTCTGGGCCAAGAAATAACTTACTATATCATCATAACCAAGAGGCATTTAAAAAATTTGTGAGGGAATTCTGGGACTCAGCCATATATCTGCACATCAGCTCATATATAAATTCAGTCGGTCCTTACTCTTCCTTAATAACAATTTATTTATACTTCAAACTGAAAGTATGAGATTTATCACTTTCAAGCACTAGTTAGCTAAAGCGTGTAGCAGCTTGTGTGCTTTCCTATGCCAGTGGAGCATGTGGTTTCCAACCTCTCACTGTGCTTGTTCAGATTCTAGCTCCTCCCAAGACAGCATCACAATTGGTTTCTGCTATAAGGATGGATGCTGGCATGTGAGGACTGATTTGCTAGGCACTGACATGAGAACCACAGCTCATTTCTCTGTGGCAACTAAACATCTGTCCAATGCAATAACAAACTTTAATTCATCGTCTAGGCTGATTTTTAATTGAAGATTAGGAGTTAAAAGCCTTTACATTCGTTTTTGAATTCCCTGTTCCTGCCCATTCAAACATAAGCACACTAGCACACCATGGCAGTTCTGAAATGCAGAAATTAGTCACCCTGGTGATTACCCTGAAAACAATGGTGATGGGTAGGGGTTGTTCATGTGTTGAGTGACTTCTGAATGTGCCAGCCTTATGGAAGGTACAAGTCACTTCGACCCTTAATGACCACCATGCGTTAGCTGCTGATGGGAAGGACTCTGTGTGCCTGGGCAAATCAGTAGGAAAGAAAGGCTTTATCCTGCTAGCTGCTGAACACCCAGGACTTCTGTAGCATAAGAATTTCTAAACAGGAAATAGACTCCTTAAAAAATTTGAGCCCCTTTAAAATCAGCAAAGGATAAGGGCTGCCAACATCTTACAGAACAGTCAAAAAATTGGTTTATTTTGGACCCTAATGGGACACAGCACCATTCTGTGCTAGAGGAGGAAGAAAAGGCATAGATAAGCAGCTGAGGAGAAGCAGCAAGAGCTGCTCATCACCTTGAACTGAGGTCTCATTGCTGTATATGTCACCAGAGACAGTGATTCTTGTCTTCTGATGCCATAACTTGGCCTTCTGAGTCACCTCTATGCTGTGTTGTTCACAACTTCACATTCAGTGCAGGGAGCTCATTCAGTTGCCTCTTTCAGGTTCTTTTACAGCAAGAGTATGGGGCTGAAAATTATGTTACTCTCAAAGTATAACCATATCTCCTTTAAAAAAAACCCAAACAACCCACACAAAACAAACAAACAAAAAAAAAAAAAAAAAGAGAAAAAGGGGAAACCAAAAGATAGATATTCTGTTTCAAATTAATTGTCTGTGCACTCATAGGGTGAGGTGGGGGAGCATATTCTATTTCAATAATTATTTTTGCTTATTCTTTATTCTAAAACCAGAAATAGATTGCTTTCAAAACCACTAACTTTCTCCTCCTAAACGAACTCCTCTATAAGCTTGTTGTCACATGTAACTCATTTCTTCAGAAGTATGAACGGTTTCAGTTATGTCTGGTAAAGTATTGTTTGCTTGCATAAATAAGCTTTTAAAACCCATGATGTTTTCATGTAGGTGTTTTAAGTGATACAAAGGGTAGAAATAAAAACACTGAAAATCATAAAGGATACACCTAGGCCCATTCCTGAAGCAAACAGTTATTCCGAGTTCTCCACTGAGTCACCCTCAAGTTTAATAGAGTGACTATTAAACTATAACAATGCATATTAAAAACATTATACAGCTCCTGCAAAACTACTTACTGAAGTTGTAGACCCTGGAAATATCCTTTACTCTCCTGACTGGCTGCTGCAAACAGCTTAGTGCTTTGCCAACTCTGAGCTGCTGGATGGGGAGCTCACATGCCTTCCATGGAGAGATCAGGTTTTATGTGTCCATAGATGTCTGCTTAATACCTCTGGCTCCATTCACTTCATACCTTGAGGCTTACCACAGCATTTAGATAGACACAACTTTTAATTTTATGCTTAAGAGATGTTTCCCTCACTCGCTTGTATGACTGCTTGTGAAGCAGGAAAAAGAAAATTTTATAGGTTAATGAATCCTTGAAAAAAACACATGCGCCTACTTCCTGAAGACTAAAATAAAGGCTCCCAAGAAAACAAATTTCTATAGCAGTGTTTTACTTTGCCTCTAATGGGACTTTGGTGAAAGGTCAGAGATCTTTTCCTTTTTCATCTTTCCAGGACAACAGCAAATTAGAAAACACTAATTGTCTAGTTTTCCTCTCCCTCGGGAAAAATTCTACTTTCATTACCTAATTTTTAATTAGTATGACAAGACAATACCATAGCCAGACAAAGTATGAGATTTCTCAGGTGTATGCACCTCCATTCATGAAAATATTTTGAAGTTTCTCATGTTTATAAAAATTGCATGTGAAAATATAAGCTTATATAATCTTTGAATTTCTCTCCTGCAACTCAAAGTGCTCAACAAATTGTGGGTGCTGTTTGAGCCACTTAATTTTCACAGATACTCTGTATAGAATGTTTAAGAGGTTCATATCAATTGAAATAGATTCTCTGGATTGGTCTAAGTACTGGTCATTAGAAACTAGATCTGGTAATACCTGTTTCAGACAGTTTATTAGTTATCTAGGTCTTCAAGCAGGAAATCTGACGTTTGGAATGTTTGATTGACTTGGAAGTACTCACTTGGTCAAAGGCATAGAAACTGAGTGAAACTGTCCTTACTTCCAGTTTTAATTCCCAACCTATCTTCCATCCTTCTTTCAGTATATCATGTGTGAACTGTTGAAACATTTCTCTTGCTCTTTGTACCTAAATGCTGGAAAATAAAAGTCAAGAAAATGTTTATTTAACTACAGCTTTCAACTGCATGATGCGCCCAGAGAAGGATGGCATTTGGGGGATTATTTGAAATTTCTTATCAGAATATTTCAAGGGCTTCAATTCTAGTGAGTTTTATCAATGGCAAAATCTTAATTTTCTGGCTTATATTGGGAAAAAATGAGGTAAAAAGCTGCCCTCGCTGACTACTGGGAGCAGCTCTCCATTCCTGAGCTCAGCCATAGTGAGTTGTTAGGTCATTAAGAACTTTGCAGAGAAAGGGGTTCAAAACTCAG
Organism: Antrostomus carolinensis; assembly: GCF_000700745.2. Classification (NCBI taxonomy): domain Eukaryota; kingdom Metazoa; phylum Chordata; class Aves; order Caprimulgiformes; family Caprimulgidae; genus Antrostomus; species Antrostomus carolinensis. The sequence continues at coordinate 14,699 of NW_010311397.1, forward strand.
GACAAACCCATACCTCAGTCTGGGCTGCAATGGGATCCCTCCTTCTTTCCTTCTGCGCCCATTTCTTTTATTGCTTAAGGAAAGCCAAAGCCTCTGCAGGCTCTTCTCCCTGAATTTGCTGCAAAAATTGTTGCAGAAGTCCAGTCTGGAGTTAGACATGTGATTTGGCTGAAGGCAGAAATTTTCTGATACTATTAACATTGATAATAAGCTTTAAAAGAGCCTTCTGGCTGTGCGTTATCTTGGCAATTGAAGTCATTTGCCTTTAAGCTCCTGTTCCTCCCAACTGACATCACTTTTCCTATATTTGGTTTGAAATTTAAATTGCTTCTTTTTGTGCTGGTATTTATTTCTGTCAGGCATTGGCACTCGTGACCAAAATTGAATCTGTGACATGCATACAAGTGTTCTGCAAAGAAAAGAAGGTTGGCATAACTTAGCCGTTTTAGGCACAAGGTTGCTTTGTGGATCTGTGTTTTTAAAAGAGTGTTTTCATTCAAACTGTCCAAGATCAGTCCAAAATTAACAAATGGAATGAGTCTGGTGTTTTGCAATGTGTTACCACTTGTAGGCAGGTAAATGTAGTGACAAAAGATACAGAGCAGCGTAGCAGCAGGTACCTGCATGTGGGCTAGATCCTGGAGGGATTGCACTGATACTGTAAGCTGTTTCTCTGATGTACCGCAGCCTGAAGCTCAGTAAGGAGTGGACTAAGCCATTAGAGAAGACCACATTGCTATGGTGTTCTCAGAAATCAGAGGAAGAAACATTAAAATAGGAGAAAATTGATGCCACTAAAATGAGGAATCTGAAGTTCTGCACAGGATCAGAAAGGCTGGTGGAAGAGACTGCTTATGGGAGCTTCAGTAAGGTTATCTACATGGAGCCACTGCCACCCATTAGTACTGGTAGTGATCCCACTGACCGCACGGTCAAAGCAGGATCCTGCATCATCGGCCAGCCTCACAGCTGAAAAGATATATTTTTGAGTGTATATCTTCCTTTAACAATTCCTCCGTAGTGTGTATAATGATATAATGTGCATTTAAAATGTTTCAGTCATTTGTGGCAGATTGTTCTAGGACTCTTCCTCCATTCAACAGTTTAACAGCCATTTTCCTGTTTTAGAGTACATCTTTTATATTAAAAAATACAGTATCTATTTGTGTTCATTGTTGAAAATAGCCATGTTTTGGAGTTCTTTACTGGTAAACTACCTGTATTTCAAGTTGTACTTTCTAAGAGTCTTGTTGCAACTGATGCCAATTTTTAATTATTTTTTTTTTTTTTTTAATCGAATGTTCACTGTATTTCTCTTTTTGTTGACTGCTGGCTCTGCATTTGTGAGCAGTTACACAGCTGGGGTGAGATATATTTTAGGATATAGAGCATGATATAAATTTGGATATAGTTTGCTTGGGGATGCTGGGGGAGAAAGAAGGTGTAGATATCCAGTGAAGTTAGAATACATTTGTTTATTTATTTATTAAATAAATTATCGAGCTACTCCATTAACAAGTGTGGACTGGGTTGGTGAAATCTCATCTCTCTCTCACTATACTTTCTAGCTCCATGGTGCATAAAACCTTCTTTATTATCCTGTCTAGCATGTTACAGTGATGTAACCATCTCTGCACTGTTTGGATGCAGGGAAAATATTGTCAGCTTTTATCAGTTCTACTTTATATTCTCAGCCCCTTTATATTCTGTGACCTGTGGTGCCAAAAGGAGCATCTGGCATGATGGAGGTAAAATGGTGGTCTCTGTTTGTCCATGGCTTATCCATGACTTTCTGAACTGTCATATCTTTCCCTCTCTCTGAGCTTCAGAGAGCTGCATACCAACTGCATCTTTCTCTCTCTGACTAATTTTTCCACTCCTCCTTGTTCAGATTGGAGAATGTGGGTCTTTTTCTTCCTGTAGTGAAGCTACATCTAAACCTGTTTCCAGCTCTACCACCTGCTTCCAATGTTGTATCAAGGAATTAATCTTTAAAATTTGACTTTTCTTCCTAAATATTACTGTGAAATGCACCCTCTTTCTCTCTCTCTCTTAATCTTATCAGCTGGCTGCTATCAGGAATTCATTTTCTTTTCTACAAAAAACCTCCTACTGCATCAACAGAGCAAACCTCTGCCTGCTATCATCATGCACAGCAACTCAGTTTTCTAACCAAGCCACAGATAAACTACATAGAATATTAAAACTTTTAAAAGAATTAGTACCAAATTACAAACTTTTCCTTGTGTTATCAGTTAGTGTGAATATACACAAATATGACCGCCCTTCCTATAAACAGTACAAACTTTGTTAACTGGGAAATAAGCCTTAGAAACAAATCTTAAGGTTTGTAACTTTGGTGGGGGAACACTGATTCAGTAAGAAAGACTGGGAAAGCAGATGTATAGGCGAGGTTCTTCTCCTTCCTAGTCAGACAAAAGGAATCCCCATTATTTAGTTCATAAAAGGATTCTGAAACATATTAACATAATTAGGGGTACAATGCTGGGCCAAAATTTATTAGCTACACTAGTGCCACCACAGCAAATTCAGTTTGATTTTTACCAGAAGAAATTCTCAGTAATGTAGTGCCAAGTACAAATGGAAAATGCATTTTTCCCCATTAAAAAAAAAAAAAAATTAAAAAATCATTCCAAATATTTTGATGGTGTCATGACAAAAGCAGCTGCAGTCTAAAATTTTGCATGTAAATAGTCTTAATGAGGGGAAGTGCCTTTAACAGATGGGGAGTTTCAAAATTTTAAAGAAAAAATCCTTGTCAAACTTCGTAGTCATCTGCTAAGAATTTAATGATGGAATGGAGATCTACCCTTTTTATGAGGTGGGGGGACAAGGATTACTGTCCTCTCCCTCAGCCTTGCTGTTTTCTGGTTTCTACTAAGGGAGAAGGTAATTGTAAACAGTAGACTCTCAGCAACAAGGTAAAACCATTACTGACTTGTTATAACCCTCAGTAGTTGCTATGTATCTAGCCTTTCTTGATGGGAAATTAATGGCTCCATTTACATTAAAAGATGCTATTAAAGTATCAGAAAATGCAAGTTCACCTATAAAATAAGATTCTTTGGTAACAAATAAGCCAAAATGGACAAACACATGTTTATAGATAACGAAGCTGGAGAAAGATTTCTGCCATATCTACCATGAATGCATTGGCCTCACCCTCAGGGTTCACTGACCTTCTATGTTTCCAGAAGGCCTTTGAGTGTCTCCTGGAGTGGATGAACAAATCACTTGCAGTCAAGAGAAATTATTCCAGTGGAGTGTCCAGATGGTAGTGTCTGACTTTGGTGGGAGAATTTTTTCCTACAATATACTGCATGCTGGTTCCTAGGCAGACGTTGTTCTGCGTCATGCAAGGAAACCTGAGTAACATTTCACCCACACCTTCCAGAAGTACCTGTGTGGCATCAGCAATCACACCACTGTCCAGGCTCCAGCACAGATAAGGTAAAGCACTGCAGGCAGATGTGTGGGTTTGCACAACCTAGATTTTGGGTCACCTAATGCAGCATACACATGCCTGGGCTTTCACTGATTCTGTTTTCTGTCACTAGAAATGTGTTCATTGTTTGCCTTCTGTCAAATAAAGCTCTTCTTACTTATTTCAAGTGCTTCTGCTTACCTCAGAAGGAGTTTTGAAACTCCTAATGGAATCAAAGGTTGTGAAACTCTTTTCTGAAAACAGACCTCACTACAGTAATTAAATTAATAAGTCATTGTATCATTAACTTCCTTCTATCTTTTTCTTTATGTGAAGAAAACACTCCAACCTCAAATGTAAAAGCATATTTCTTCTCAAAACTATGATGAAAAGATCTTATTATTTGCTTCAGTTGTGGCATAAAGAATGGTAATTTTGGATTTCTGTGGCATACTTAGATCTTCTAATATTAAATGCTTTCACATCCTCAATGACTTTGTTTTCGTTTTTCACTTACATATTTTAACATAACTTAATAACATAACTTCAACAAGGCCAAATGCAAGGTCATGCACCTTGTAAAGGCTGGGTTCATATATTTAGTTCTTTATGGAAGCACTTGGGAGAGGAGCAACCTGTCTCTTTCTCTGACCATCTCTATGTCCTGAAATGTCTTTGGTAATTCAGGGCACTATTCACTGTGCACTCATTGGTATGTTGCTGTTCCAGCACAGCAGGTTCTGCTAACTGTCAAGCCAGGGTCCCACAGTAAGGGGTGTGCTCATTAAGGCTCAAGTTACTACAGTGGCTTTACCAGGAACTACCTATGAGCTGACCTCTGATATCTCTTCATGCGTGCATTCATAATGGATGGATGCTCACATTATTTAGCCTTGTATATTAACTGATACCTCAGTAGAAACTATTGTTATTCATGAAGCCCAGAATGCAAATATGAAGGTTAGGTAAAGGCTTTCTTCCATTTTGGTATACCAGTTTGCTTGAATGAGAACTACAAGATCAAAATTTTCTTTCTCCTGCAGACATAATCTCAGCTCTGGTTGCTTTCACATTGGACAGTTATCCAAGCATGAAAGGGGATGCGCTGCCCAGTGAAGAAAGCTGGTGTAAAGTGTCACTTGGATCCTCAGAGTGACACTCTGTGTGACTTGGATCCTGTGAGACCCACACTAAGACTGTGAGCACAGGTGGAGCAGTAGCAGAGAAAGGAGATTTGGAGACAGCATTGCTGCATGGCCCTATTCACAGAGCAGTCAAGGGGCTTAGCCTGCAGAAGACTGTTGGAGTCTGTCCATGGTTGTACCACTGGGACCAAGATTGACAAACCCTTGCCTACAGCACCTGGTGTTACAGTGTCTGTTCAAGTCTGTGAAAATCAACAAGTCTTTCTCAGTAAACCTTTGTCTTATAGCAAAAAATGATACAACTCATTGTAAGCTTCGCAAAAGTGGTTGTAACAGTGAAATGTCAGGGGTTGACTCCCATCTTTGCCAAGGCAGTTTGATTGACTTAGGTTACTTTTTGCAGCTTCTGAGTTTTCTGTGTGTGCATGTGACATAATATGCCAAAACAGTACATCCCAGCATTCAGAGGTTTCTGCCTTCTACCTCACAGCTCAGAATTTCAGCTCCCAATTTTCAGAAAAATTAAAAATTATCAGAGTGTAATTAAAAGCTATCTGTAACTGAAACACTGTAGTGACTTTTTGGTTTGCTTTAGTTCTGTGTATATTTTTCAGCATTTGTGACAATTTTGCTTTCAGCCTGGGACTTGTTATGAGACGTATATTTTTCAGCATTTGTGACAATTTGACATTTGCGACAATCTGACATTTGCGTAATTTGTGTAAGTTTTGCATTGCACTATTGCTTTTTGAAACCTCTCAGACAGTGGTAAAATTAGTATTTTCAAACACAGTAAGTCTTACCATTATAGGTGCACACTAGTTAGGGTTCAGGAGTGTCCTGGTTTTTAGCTGAAATGGAGCTGGGTTTCTTTTTCAATAGCTAGAACTATGCTGCATTTTGCTTTCAGCCTGGGACTTGTTATGAGAGAAACACTGATAACACACCAGTGTTTACATTTTTGTCACTGGAAGTGAAGGACTTTGTGTTCTGTTAGTTCACAAGCACGAGATTTAAGGGGGGTGAAGAATATTTAAATTAATAAACTTAATTGACAGTTAGATATGCCAATGGGGTATTCCATATCATATCATGTCATGCACAATATAATAGTGAGGGTCTCTTCCTCTTTTAGCTCTCTCTGGTTTTCGCTCGGGCTCTTGCTCTTCCGGGATTGCGGTTTCGGTTCGGGATTGTCGCTGCTCGGGGATCGTTATCTGGGAACAGGCTGGGCTTGGTCAGCAGGGGAGTGAGCAATAGCATTGGGTGTCACTCATTTGCATATTTTGTTACTGTTATCATTATCACTACTACTTTAATATTAGTATTATTTTAAGTTTTTCTCTCTATTATTAAACTTTTCTTATCTCAACCTACGAGCCTCCTTATCCTCGCCCCCCCAGTCCTCTCCCCTATACCCTGGGTGTGAGGGGGAAATGGGTGAACGGCTGTGTTGGCTGCTAGCCAAGGGCTAGCCTAGTGAAACTATCACAAGGAGCAAGACTTGAACTTGGTAATATATTATAGTCAAATATTAAGTGACTGTATTGAGACCATCCTTTTAAAGCCATAAATGCCTTTTTAGTTTCTCCTGCATATACGGAGTCATGGTACAGTCTAGCACCTAAGGACCTAGAAACAAAAATTGTACTTTTGTGTCTATTCCCACTCCTGTATCATTCATGTACAGCTGAACTATGACACTGAGATATTTATTTCAATATATTGAAACTTATTTTTCTCCTCACAGGATAATTTTGAGTGAGAAGTATTTGGAGAATATATTTAATTTGCCAGAACAGTTGATGCATTCAGCAGGGCAATTTGATTGCATTAAGGTGCCGCCAAAATAACACCACACTTGTCTCACACATAACATACAAAAGTAGTGAAAGCAACTGCTAGAATTTATTGTCAAGCATTGAAAGATTCTATGTCAAGATAAAATGAAAAATTCAAGAAAAAATTCCAGCTCATATATGATTTTTTTCTTGCTTTTTTTCTTTTTTCATAGTATTTTGTAATTCACAAGAATTTTCCTCTCCCCTTGGCTCCATATAAGTTGGACTTTGAAATATATATTGAATCCAGTAAATTAGGGGTAAAATGCATATGTTTGGGAGGAGGGAGAGCAAATTCCAAAGCTCTGGACCATAAAGTCGTCTGCCGACAGCTGAGTAACATCACAGAATCCTACTTAGTCACCACTAGTCACCTGATATATTTAGGGGGTTTTGAGGAGGAAATTAGCTTGATATTCCTTAGAAATGGAATTCAGGGTGCACAATCCAATACGCTAAGCACTGATCTACCTGGATTAGAGGAAAATTCTGTGCGTGGCATTAAATCTTCTTGGAAGATAAAAGGGGTGGAGGGGAAGGAAGGCAAGGAGGGGGAGGAGGAAGTGTTCAACATTGGGAACAGTCTGAATTAACACTTCCTTCCTGGCCCCCTGACTTGCAGAGGTTTTTGAGACAAATTCCCCAAATCCTGCTTCTTCTGGAAGGCCACTAAGTCAGCTGTGAACCTCCATGGTCTTCCTAGTCAGCAGGCAGGCTCTCCCACCTGTGGGTTACTGGGCCGTGAAGAGCTGATAAGAACTCACTTACTGAATTTGTTTCTGCTCAACAATAGAAAAATATGTACAAGCAAGGTCAAATCCTTTTTTAGCTACAACCATTTGAGATTCAAAGCAAACACTTGTCTTTCATGCGGATGAATGGATAGAATTTGATCCACATTATTTAAATAATTCCAAAAAAGAAGGTACTTAATGGATTCTGTGTTTTGGTCCAATTATTTTTTCTTTCACAAGGTTTATGGGGAATACAGAAGAGTGAAAATAGAAACAAATGTAGATTAGACAGGTCCTTGGAGTTTTATTTGCTTTCATTTTAGGATTTGCACAGGACAATTTCTGTTGCTGATAATCCCTTAATATAGTTGCCTTTGCTAGTTCTAAATTGATGACTCAATACCGATAGCACTCTAAGGCAGTGAAAGATCAATACACGAGGGTCTTTTCCAGTGCCCTCCATTACTTTTTGTGATTTATTTCTCTCTTAGCTAGCCTATGACTAAGCCTTTTGTATTGAGTTTATTGCATGTCTACTTTGGTAGCTAAATAATTGAGAACTTTGCTAAAGGAAGAGAAATGAAACTTGAAAATATGTTATCTACAAGGCTTCTCTTGGTTTGAAACTCCTCTGAGCTGCTCAGAGGAATAAATTTGGAAAAAATCCTTTTACCTCTGTTAAAATATTATGGAATTTAAAACTTTCAGCCTGTCTGAAGAAAACTTTGCTCAGGGACACTTCCAGGTCTTTTTGTGGCACATTAGC
>NW_010311397.1:22665-29930 GCF_000700745.2 Antrostomus carolinensis
ATCACAGCTATGAAGAGCAAGATATTTCAGGGTGGAATATAACGCTTGTGGTCTACTAACTGTGTCTAAAATGAAATATACCTCTGAAGGGTTGGGTACCCAGGATTCATCTCTTCTGGGCAAATAAATCATACCACTACACTTGTTAGAACTAAATATTACAGAGAGGATTGGGTCAGAACAATATAAACATTAGTAACATTTATAACATCTAATTAGCATTTATTATGATTGCATGTCATAGTGATAATAACATTTGCAATGAGAGCTGAACCTCATCTTATTAGACACTATGCAGAACAATGCCAGCCCACTGCCCCAAAAAAGTAGTTTAGTTTAAAAAGCTATTTACATTAGTGTTTGCTTCTTTAAACAGATTAAAGTCTAACAGCGTGTTTCTTTTGATAAAGAAGATAACAGATCTATACCCATGAAGAAAACTATCTGTTAAGATGCAACTTTTTTGCTGAAGTGTTGAGGTAGAGGGAAAGTTGGCATAGAACTCCCACTTAAAAAAATGTAGGTCGTCTTGTACAGAGTTCAGTGGGCATAGAATCAGGGCAATGATGAGCTATCTGGTAGATGAGGAGGGGTTAAGGCACTATCAGCTTCCCAAGATTAAAGGCACTGGAGCCCCAGTTCCAGAGACAGAGAAAACTCATCTCCTTATCCAAACTGCTGGCTAATGAGTTTCTCTTCCCTTGTCCCAGTAACTGATTCCTCTGTGACGTCAGTTAAACTTCTCTCCAGTTTTAACAACTTGTTTAAAAAAGAAAAAAAAAAAAAAAAAGCTATAAAGAGCTGTTGACTTCTCAGGGATATCTCTGGAAAACTTTGTGTTTTGAAACAATTTTGCAGATGCAGTAGTAGAAGGGTTTTGGCCTTCTCCACATGATTTCTGCATTTTATTTACAAGAGATGCTTGCATAGAAACATGATCGTGTTTCAGGATGTAATTTTTCTTCTTGTGCTTATTTCTTATTTGAAATCCTCCCTTTCCATCTTACTCGACAGCCATTACGTAAGTGTCTCTGCTGTGTCACCAACTGCAACCCTCTCTAATGTGTTTGCAACCTCTTCACTGAATAAATTTTTGAATAGGCATACCTGTTAGAGAGTTCTATTTTTATTTATCATGGTATGTATATTAGTATAATGTTAGTATGGCTCCTGTTGTATCGTTCTGGAGTACAAGTCTTTCTACAGAACAATCAAATATACTGATATAACAACGGCTACAGCACCACCAAATTGTATTATTTTACCAGTATTGGTGTGGTTGATGAGACAGCGCTGCAAAAGAGGTTCAGTTTGCTGGGAAGATGGAGTTAGCACAACCTTTCTCTTCCCATGATCAAGAGAAATTTGTTCCTTAATGCAGAGCAGGACAAGCTGGTGGGGAGGGAAAGTGAGGACTGCTGTGGGGAGTACTGCTAACTTAACCTGCACCTCTAGCCAGGGCCCAGGGCATCAGCTGTCAGGTCTTGGTGAAGGAAGAAGCCCCATTTCTGTCACTGAAATTTCTGAGATTTCAGAAATCATAGTGTATTTTTTTCTGTAGTCCTCTCTGTCTTTGCAGAGGTAGCAATCTGGTCACAGAGGCTCATAACTCACAACTGCCATTAGAAAAGGAACAAAAGAAAATATATAAGCAGGGTTTGTTTTTAGGAAAATTAAAAGATCAAAGACAAACAAGAGGAAATATGAAAACTTCACATGAAAGTAACTTACATAGCTTTCTAGTGGCTTGGGTGGTCAGCACATATATGACTTCCTTGTATAAGCTTCAGTATAGCAGAATGCATCACGTGAGGCATCATGTACTTGGAGCTGTCAAAACTTTAACAGTATTTTACCAATACTTAGAACAGAGAATCCTACTCTTACTACATACACCATGATATAATGAAATAATAAAGGATGCCATTCCTCAAATTCTGATCTGTACCCAGATTTTCTCATCTTCAGTTTGATTCTGTGAACTTGTTTGAGTTGGTTGTTTTCCTGTAATCCTGCAGCAAGGTTTTTCCCAGGAGCTATTAAACCTCAAAAGTGGTGAAGAGCAGAAAGGAAGGTTTTGGTGTAGGCCTCTTTCTACTTTTAAATGAATAATTTTAAAAACCAAACCAAACCAAACCAAACCAAAATATTTTCAAGGTCTAACCTGTCTTCTCTGTATGCTCTTTACCAGATTTTGTGAGTGGCAAATTGTTCACTGAAAAGAACTGCAGTTCTTCCTAACATTTGGTCTGTAACCAAATACAAACAATGGGGGAATAGTAGTTTGCATGTATTTCTCCTGAAAAAAAATCCCAAACAATTTGAACACTCCTCTAGGATGTTGTTTATATCACTATTAGTCATATTTTTGTAATAAATACCTTGAAAACACTACACTTGCTTAAGAGTCCCAGGTAAAATATTTTCTGGTCTTCTATTTCTCTTTAGCATACTATATACAAAAGATTTATTCTCCTGATTTAAATAAATAAACAGTAGTTGGTTATTTACAAAACCCTTCATTAAAAAAAAAGGTACTAATATATTGGTGTTTACAGCTAGAACATCTTGTACTAAATTAGATGTTTGCCTAGTGCAGTTATGAAGAAAACTTGTAATTATTCTTTTTATTTGTTAATTTGCATATTTAATTAAGAGTCAGTCATATTGTTGTATTTTAATTCCTGAATTTAACAAGATTTTCGTACAATAGACATATTGCAGTCACAAATATAGAAGAATTAATCCTTTTAAGACTTTGAATTATATAAACAGGTCAAAAGAGGTTCTTTTTTTTTTTTTTAAGAACACTCTATTTATTTTCTTAAAATGAATTTATTATTAATTCATCTAAAATTACTATAATGTTATTGAAAGACCAAAATGCAGATTATTCTTGCACTGGGTGGATAAATATTTTAAATCCTTTTTTCTGTATATAGTAAGTTTTCTAGACATATGTATAATAACATACAGAAATCACAACAGAAAATTTAAACACATTCAGTTGCTATATGTATCTTTGTTTTGAGTTCTTCTACCTGTGATTCTGTGATCTGATACTATAGTCCCTCTTTTTCTTCTCCCTACATCAGTAAATCTGTGCCCACAGGGTATGAGATCTTGTCCCAACCTGCAGTCATGATGTGTTGTTGTTGTTGTTGTTGTTAGTGAAAGTGCTATTCAAAGGTGTACTTACTGATGCCAGCCTTACGACCAGAAATCTGTGGTGCAATCTCTCTTCCACACATTAGCATCAAGTTGAGAAAGCTTTCTTTATGGACAAGCTCATGAAAAGTATACAGTCCATTACTCATTTACCTATTAAAGGTGCCTGGAATGCCTTTTGCATAATTTTTAATGTCTGTGAATTTGAGACCTTCTCCATAGCTGCCCCCACAGCCATCTTCACAATCTGTCATCTAGGGGCTAGCCTTTGGCACCTGGCTTGCCAGCTGCTCTGTTCTTGATCCTTGTCCCTGGTTTAGAAAACCTTCAGGTTTAAGATGCAGGACAAGAAGTAATTTTTATGCCATCAGTTGCAAGGTCCTACTAGTCACACATAGCTTTCTAAAAGACCCAACCTCCCAAATACAGATCCTGCAGGCCTCTTACCAAAGCAACTACTAAACCATGGGCAAAATTCCCCCTGGAAGGAAGGCTCAGCATAAGCACATACTCAGCCCTCAGTACTCCCTCATTCTGCAGGTGTTTGAGTTACGAGTCCACCTGCCCTCCCATGGGCACACATTAGAACCTTGGCCTAGCCAAAGAACATGCTGCAGATCATGCTCCATTTGACACACAGGAGGCCTTTGTGAGGGCACTGGCAACTGTCAACCACCTCATCATCTCACAGCACATGCATTTTCATGGAAAAAAAAAATGGTAAATTTATTTCTCTTAATAGCCACTCTTCTCAATGTTTAAATTGGTAAATGGGGTTTAATGTCATCGATGAACAGGGTTGCATCCAGGAAAATCCTGCTTCCTGCCTCTCAGTGAAAACAATCCACGAGATCCCATATACGGTTGAGCTGCTGGAGGAAGGAGAGAAGAACATGTAATGACATGAGTAAGTGTGCTAAACCACTGTGCTGCCAGGAGTTGCTATGTCTGAGCTCCCAAGTGAGTTCTTGAGTATACACCTTGGCTGTCTCCTAACTCCATGTTGGCGTGAGACTTGATACGCACCAGTCCCAAGTGCTCTGGTTTCCTCAGAAACTAAAGCCCTGCGACAGACAGGAGCCTTACTAGGCACCTAGTTTGGCTTCTGTCTGGACAATGGAGACAACCTGGTCCATGGGATCTGCTGTGGTGCACAGCTGGAAGTTAGTTTGGGTCTTTTTTTTTTCTAAAAAAAAAAAAAAAAGGTTGAGAAAAACTAAATTCTCATCTGATACAAACCACTATGTCTTCAGTGCTTCTGATGGGGGTCACTTGCTTTAATTTAGCTAAGAATCTGGAATACTGCTTAGTTGCTGTAAAAATAATCATCTGCAGGATCCCTGTATCAAGAGATACTGCATCTCTATCTGGTGGCAATGTATCATATAAACAACTGAAAACCCCTAACCACCAGATATAAAAAAACCATTGCATGGATGTCTATTGATATGGACCATAAATACCATGTCCTTTTACTTGGATTTCACAAAGAGTTTATATTACTGCCTTAATATGCTTTTGATGTAACTGTAAATGACACAGAAATACATTGTCCTTTAAGAAGCAAATAGCATCAACTTTAAATTCAAGAATTTTTATTCATATAACATGATGGGGAAAGGTACCAGATTTATGCTACTCTTTCAGCAGTAAAATAAACCCCCACCTTCCCTCCAGTGTGTGTGATGTAATTTTCATGTGTCTTCTGCATGAGGATAAGCTCACTGCATTCCAATAGCACCCAAGCATTTTCATCCAGGAAAAGTAATGGTGTTGTAGGCAGTACTTTTAGTTTCAGTTTACAAATCTCTGGAAAAGCTAAAGCACTGATTAATGATTTTCTAGCTATTGTGTTTACATAGAGGGTTTTATTGCCATCTTAAGAACACTGAAAAATACCAACTTCATGATCCAGTAAATATGTTCCTACTTCACTCTAAACCAGTGTGTCAGTAACAAGCAATATTACCTGAATACTCTGCAAGTTGTTGTCATATGTTCATAAGTGTTTTCAGAAATATTTTTCCAAGGTATTTTGTGTATAGAAGATCACATGACCACTCACGGGTGTGAAAATATTAGCAGCTTTGAGAAATAAAAAAAAAAAAATTTTTTTTTTTCTTCACTCTAAGCAACAGAGCATTGAGGGAAGATTTCAAAGTTTTGTAAGAAATGGTCAGATTTTGAGTTGAGTATCCTGAGGATCACAGCCAGAATCTACTGAAAAGACTGCAAAGTGGGAAAGCATAAATTAGCTATAATTATTACGAGCTTATTTTTTTTAGTGTATACTAATGAGAGAACGATATTGTTAATGTATAACTTACAAAGAAATCAACACTGATTGCCAGTTAAATAATAATAAACAACATAACATTTAATCCTGCAAAAAGAACTCATCTAGTACCACCTCTCATGGGTCCCTCTGAACTATGCACCCCTCAGACCAGGCAAGAAAAAGAAATTATTTTAATCAACCTACATGTAGAGAATGTGGCAGGATATGGCCATTTGTCTCTGTATAATCACTCTGTCAAATTTGTAATGATCTGTGAAATGAAAAAGGTGTGATTGGTGCCCAAAAAATGCTGGGAATGTTGTGCATAACCCCTGATGTGCATTTTACATGAAGACCTGCACATAGTACTAAAAAATCCACTCTCAAAACAACCTTGAAGAGCAACAACAACAAAAAGAAAGAATTCGAGGAGACTGATCTGTTTATTTCTTGCATTTATTATAACCTTCAATCTGAGATTCTGAGCCTGCTGTTATTTTAGTTTAGTTTGTATTCCAAAAGTTCTGCTCATTTTTTTTTTTTTTTTCTCCCACTACCTGGATGAAATTTGAACATAAAATTTAAAATACCAAGAAAAAAGCAGCTGTGTAAATTTCCCAGAATTTGCTTTGCAAAGCTGCTATTGTGGAAATATGGACTTCTTGCTTTTTTTAATATATAGTGCACAAATTTTGTGCCATTTCACCATGGCAAAAGGACAGTGTTTTGTACTTATGGTCTAAACCTTCCATATCTGTTTTGGAAAAGATCATTTACATGAAGCCAGAGAAAAAGACTGAGGAGGAAAAGAATGAAACCTGTCCTCCTGGTTAGCAAAGCCGTTAGTTTTACTGAAATGAACTGGAGGCAAAGTCTCAGGCAAGCAAACTCCTGGCGAACACAGCTGCAAATGAGACAATATCAAATTTTAGTACTCTACAGGTATTGAGCTACTGTAGTTATTTCACTTTGGTTGCCAGGATGGAATCTCTTTAGCTTTAACTCATGGATATAAAAGATCTACTGCTTTTCTGAAAATTGAAAGGTCAACAAAAGGGACTAAGTCTGGTCTTTCTTGTCTGAAAACTGTCTGATGCTACTTCTGATAATGGTAAGGAGCAAAGACAGGAAGAGGGTGAGGTTTTTGGATAACACTCCAAAGTAGGTGGCCGTGGGAAGTGACATGGGACGCTGCCCATGCCAGAGCATGATTGCACTTGTTGGTGCTAGCAGACATCAGTGTCAAGTGGGTTTAGACACTATTTGTTTTTTCCCAAAGTTACTCTTTCAAAAGCTCTTTGTAGGAATAAAATCTTCAGATGGAAACATCCCAAATTTCAGTCTTTGTGACTGGCAATAAGCAGTAAGGAAAGTGACACCATTTTTCAGTCTGCTGTAAATACATCTTTAGAGCACTTTCCCTTTTTCTCATAAAATTATAGACTCTTAACTTTCATTCAGTAACATCAAATCTTTTCCTCTAAAGAGTAGGTTGTGCTGATTGCTTGTAAACCAGACCTTTTCTTGCCTTTCCTGCTCAGGTGAATCATGTACTTTCAGCTTTTTCATTTCTCAGTGACCCAGTATACAACTATCAAATGATACACTTATATCAAAGCTGATTCTCTGTCACTTACAAGTTCACAACATGAATTTTCCAAGTTTTCATTTTAAGGATGGTGCCTGGTAATTTTCACCTCCCTCAAATTTTGTATGTACCTTCCAGAAGAGAGTTTTGTTTTGGGCATCACCTGGATTTGCTTGGGAACCCAGAGCTGACTGGAAGAGAAGATCTAACGGAGAGTTTATGGGTAAGGAT
>NW_010311398.1:0-15632 GCF_000700745.2 Antrostomus carolinensis
CAGCTGAATATGAACCAGCAGTGTGCCCAGGAAGTCCAATAGCATCCTGGCCTGTATCAGCAATAGTGTGGCCAGCAGGAGTAGGGAAGTGATTGTCCTCCTGTACTCAGCACTGGTGAGGCTGCACCTCGAGTGCTGTATTCAGTTTCAGACCTCTCACTGCAAGAAAGGTATTGAGGCCCTAGAGCATGTCCAAAGAAGGGCAACAAAGCTGGTGAAGGGTCTGGAGCACAAGTCTTATGAGGAACAGCTGAGGGAACTGGGATTGTTTATTCTGGAGAAAAGGAGGTCTCAGGGGAGACCTCACTCTCTACAACTACTTGAAAGGAGGTTGTAGTAAGGTGAGTGTTGGTCTCTTCTCCCAAATAACAAGTGATAGGAAAAGAGGAAACAGTCTCAAGTTGCACCAGGGGAGGTTTAGATTGGATATTAGTAAAAAATTATTCACTGAAGGGTTATCAAGCTTTGGAACAGGCTGCCCAGGGAAATGGTTGAGTCACCATTGCTGGAGGTATTTAAAAGATGTGTAGATGTGGGGCTGAGTGACATGGTTTAATGGTGGACTTGTCAGTGTTAGGTTTACGGTTGGACTTGATGACCTTAAAGATCTTTTCCAACCAAAATCATTCTATGATTCTATTATATGATTCTATAATCATGGTACTAATATTAGCTAAATGTTCCAATGATAGATCACTACATCATTTAACTTTGTCTTGAAATATGGCTAGAAATATGCACACCGGTAGAAATATGAGCCCTGCCCAGCAAGATTTTCATTTGAGTTATAAGGTAAGAAACAGCAGATTGATTTGCAAAGGAGAACACAAGGCAATAATTACAGTTGCAGTTCTAACAGTGTTTTTAAAGTGTCTTTAATTATAAGGTAACTGATCTGTATTTTTTGTTATAATTAGCACCATTTTCATCTGCCACTGGTGAAAGTTTATAGACTCTGTCACACAGATCATCAGCTGATGTAAATGAGTGTGACTCCATAGATACTGATGAAATTTACCAGCTTACCCTCATAAGATATGCACCTTCAGTTTTTATTAAGATTTTGTGATATTTTAGATTGCCAGACTCTGTGATTTTTATCTTTTTCTAGTTATCATGTACAAACAGTAAAAAAAAAAATCTAATTATTTCAGGAAATATATGAATTATTAACAGAGAGTCTAAGATGTAGTCACATACTCACAAACTCCCAAAGCAACTGCAATAGTTTGCTAAGCACTGTTCACCTCTTCATTACTGTGTCCTCCAGGCCATAGCAGCTGAATATGTGTGATTCCTTTTCTTCTTTAGAGCCAAGTAAAATTGATCCATTCTCTCCTTTGCAGAGGTGGCTTAAACTGGAACAATTGAAGTTGATTTCCATGAGCCTTTTTCAGTTTGCACTTAAATGAATTTGTAGAGTTCATACGACCACTTCCATGTGTTAGCTGAGAGGATGTAACAAACATCTGAGGGTCATCAACTCCAGAAACTATTACAGATGTTTTGGGGGAAAATAAACGATGACTACACATTTAAGAAAAGCACAATTGTTATATTTAGGCAGTGAACAAAACACATTGAAAAGGAAAACACCTATGTGCCATGTAAATGCCAATATGAAGATGTAACCAATTTTTCAATAGTGAAAGGAGCAAACACAGCTGGGGAGGTGCAGCTAATCAGTGTGCCCTGCTCTGAAAAAAGAACTTAATATACATTTGCACTGAATAAAGCCCTGGTGGGTCATAGTGAAAATTTCTATGGAGAAAGTCTTGCTAAAAAAGAAGTTTCAGTAGAACCTAGGTAATACCACCAACATTACATGTTCTAATGAAAGTTAGGCAAGCTCTTGAAAGCAAAACCTGAACTCTGAAGTCTTCTTAGATGAAGAGTTCAGAGACTCAGCCCAGGAGCTGCAAATCTGTTTTCTCATACAATCAAATTAACATCCTTTCATTGCACATATAGTTTATCCCTTTCATGAGATCTGTTTGTTTGTTTGTTATTTTGTTTATGAAGTTCACAGTGGGTTTGAGGGTTTTTTGGTGGAGTTTTATTTGTTGCATTGTTTTGTTTTCATAAAGACAATCTTTGTTCTCATTAAATAAGGTTTTTGTAGTATTATTTATAGCTCTCAGGTTTTGGACAACAGGTATTTTCATTGTTATTGAGGATTATATGATGACTTCATTTTAGATAATCACAGCAAGTATAGGCAAATGACATTTTAGCTCTATTATTTGCAATTATGCAGATTCTAAGCATAACATTTTGTAACACATCAAAGTGTTGGAATTTTCTTTTTTGTTTAATAGACTGTTTGAATGAATCTTGAGGCTTGAGTCAGTTGAGAGGTTTCAAGTGTTATTTGCAATACCCACAGATAGCTGAGACATTTCCATGGGGCTGGCAGGTATTACACAGAACCTGTGGGATGGGCGGTGTTTGCCTGGAGCAGCAGCTGGAAATTGAGCAGAATTTCACATGAAATGGCACTGGCCACCTATCCATCCTGGGCATCTTCATCTTACCGTTACCGGGTGAGATTCAGTTTAAGATTAAGACTCCTAGTTTTAAGTGTCTACAAATAGATGTTTATCTCTGCTTTTGTTGTCTAAGTTTCCATCGTAATCCTTCGAGATTTAATAGTCTCTGTTCAGTTGCTTGATTGTCAGGTCCAATGTCACAAGACACATAGCGCACCCTGCTTTTCCTTCAGCTGTCACTCCTAAGGGTTATGTAGCTCCTAGAGGTTCTACATCATAGGTTCTTGGATAGTTTTGGGTACCTTTGAGTGTCTCAGGTGCCATCAGATACTTATGTATTGGCATCCACTTGTATGGCCATCTGGTCAGCACAGTCAGTGGAGCCTAGGGAGCAATTTAGCTGACTAGCCAATCTACTTTAGGATGAGCTAATATGGTCTCCTCTTCTGCTTGTAATGGATAATGATGATATTCAGACACTTTCAGGTAGGTATGTTGGCATTTGAGATAGCACAGGCATATGGGGCTGGCAAATACAATATAGGACCTATGGGATACCCAGGCTCTTCTGGACCAGTGGTTAGAAACCAGGCAGCATACCCCACTGCATCTCAGATGGTAATAGTTGCTCACGTTTAGGTGACTGAATAGGATCCATAGATCACCATCAATTGCAGTAAGAACCTAGTGGACATTAAGGAGACCTCTAAATGCAGTTGTCTTAAATTCCGTCCTAACACCACCCACTATGTCTGAAAACAAGAAGGCATATTAATGCCATATTGTATGGAATAACTCTGGTCAGTTTGGGTCAGCTCTCCTGGATACGTTCCCTCCCAAACTTTTGTCCACCCCCAAACTACTTGCTTGGGAGAGTTGGGGGAAGGGAGAGAGAAAACCCTGACACTGTGCAAGCATTGTTCAGGAGCAGTTAAAACACTGTTGTGTTACCCACAGTGTTTTAGCCACAAATGCAAAGTACAGCACCGTATGGGTTGCTGTGAAGGAACTCCACTCCATAACTTCATCCCAGCCAAACCCAGTATACCATTCTTCCAAGGAGGGAGTAAAAGGATATGCAGATTGTCTTCTGCTTGATATCTGTACAATACGACAGTAAGTGCAATATTCCACTGCCATTATTTCCTCTATCGTTGTTCTGATTATTCCTGAAGGTTCCTGCCACTTCCAGGACACATTTTAATAGACCACTCTATTTTATAGAACAGAGTTGGCCTACAGCCAAATGGAAGAAAAGATGCAAGTGCTTCAGTTAGGAAGATAGCAGAGAAAGAATGGGGTTTTCAAGAATGAGATGACAGACCTCCATGGTAGATTGCCTATCCAGTTCTCCAGTGTCAAATATCTCACTGATCTGCCATCACCTAAGCTGGTGCTGTGTTTAAATTGTATTAACTGGGAATCAGTAATTTCTAATTATGAATTACATTTGATATATGTCCTTTTCAGTTTTCATAACCTCAATGGAAAATATTTATGAACTACAGAACATCAGTATTATTTTTGTAGATCGAAAGTAGTCTCTAGGTTTAGTTTAGTCAATTGTTGTTTAGTATAATAGAATTTTTCACAAAAATTTAGACTTCAGTCCTATACCAGTACTCCTAGGAGCCAATTTGTTGTTGGATGATCTAAGTACATTGTGATATGATAAACATCCTGTCTGGATGATAAAACCACAATAAACTTGGGCATACTTAAAATAAGACTTCACTAAAGGCTGTAATAAGACAAAAAAACTGGAGCTTTTTATGACATCAACAACTTCCCTATTTGTGGGAAAATAATATTTCACTGGGGATTTACAAATCATAGTCATCTTTGTCCACTGCCTACTGGCAAACTTGTCACTTGTCAGTTAAATTATTTCTTCTTTTAAGATTAAAGGGGCAGGTTCAATTTCCTTGTTAATGCAAAGCAGACTTCTGGGTTGAACGTTGCTGATTGACCTAGTGTTATATGACACATTAGAAACAGGGGAAATTAAAATTGGATTAACCACAGTCTCTTGAGTTGAGCTTTTCTGGCACAAGATTCCAGTTAATATTTCACTTCTAATATGTCTTCTATGCCAGGGGTGCTAAAAAGAGAAGGGGAAAATAAAAAAAAAAAAAAAAGGAAAAAAAAAATAAGAAAGTGAGTTTATATTGGATTTGGGTAACTAACAGTGACTGCTATCAACTCACGACTTAAATAATGCATTTTTCAGCAACATAGACACTGTACTGAGGTGTTCAGAGCATTTATGTACATAGAGTAAAATGTCCTGCCTCTTTCTCAGTCTCCCTGTCTATCTGGAATATAGATGCATACACTGAAGCTAAAGACAAAACCAACAGCAACGATTAACGCTTCAGTGGAGCAAAAATGGTGAAACAAAGATAGTTCACAGAGACTGACTGGATGCTGTAAGTCTGTCTAATTTTGAGAGGCTATTCCATCTAAGTTTAAGGTAGCAATGTGAACTCAAAGTGTGTGGTTGCAGGGACCTGCTGGGTTCATACTTGCTTTCAGGGCAGCCGATTGGAAGGCATACTTCATCATTAAATATCCTGTGATATTGACCATTGACCCATTCAGACTAGGGGGAGCAGCCTGAAGAGAAAGAGAACATCTAGTATTGCCTCCTTTCCCCACATACTCCTTTATTGTTGCTAAACTGCCTGTTTTTAGAGAAAAGTCTCAGCATGGTTCTAAGCTCGGAGTCAGTCTTCCAATAATTGCCAGCTACGACACTGGCACTGGCCATGGCAGACAAAGAATTTGCTAGCTGACTAAGCAAGATGGGCAGATGTTGGCTGAGAGATGGAGAAGTGACTTGCCAGAGTCAAACACAGGACTTCACGTAGTGCCTTGCCAACTTCCCCTGCAAGATCCTCCCTGCTAAGCTCATTAAAGTTCACAGCAGAATTTGGACTCTGAATTGAATAATCTTAGTAGCACAAAAGTATATTAATTTACTGTGAAAACTCTATTTAATGCTGGCATGGTAAACCAAAGTGTATTAATTGTGAAATGAATGCATAGAAACAACAGCAATTTAGTAGTTTGGAAAGAAGCAAGCCAAAAAAATCTTGTAATTAAGGTAAACAGAGGCAAGAGGAACATTGTAAACTAGATCTGTTCTGTCTTATGCATTAATCACAAATGATCAAGGAACTCTATGTCCATGGGGAAGGGGCAGTCACATATCAGTGATATTTTATACAATTGCAATATAATGACAGCAGTAATAATACTACTGCTACTAACCTGGATAACAGTAACATTTAGTCCTTACATCTAAAATCCAGCCTTCATATCAGTGGATGCAGCTCTGCCAGTGTCAATGAATTGCGGATGGCATGGATTTACCCATTTCACTTCAATATGCCAAAAGGGGCATATTTAACCTTATGAAAATTAATAGATATTAAGATTACTAAAAAGACACTGCTGTTTTTCAGGCTGTTTTGTATCCTGATATTTTCTTCCTTTTTTAGAGAAATAAAGACAGAAAGAAAAAGAAATTTAAGACACTTGGCTCATCTCTAACACATATTGACAATCCAACCATGCAAATATTTATGCCTAGATGATTTTCAACCTGGACAGACTTACAGTGTCCACTTGTATGCATCAAATGCCAATATCAGAAGAAGGAAATGATCTCAGATACATATTTATTTGACAAAGCAGTGTCAGTACACTCCTCACTAGAGGTTTATCTTGTATTGAAGATTTGGGTGCATAATTTAATATTTCACACCAATTTTATTTCAAGATTGACATTTGAAGGGAAAAAAGTAAAATAAAATTCTTAAGAACATAACCTGACAATAATCTGAGACTGACATTTAAATTAATTTGCTTTATTTTTTTTAAGCATCTACTGTGATGGTAATCATTTGTCTTGTATTATCACTTCCTTTCTGATTTTGCTTGTGTAAAGGCAAAAATGGAAGATTTAAATTGCCAAGTTTTAAGACATTCAGAAGTAATTTACACACTGGAAGTATCTATTAAGAAAAAGTCTATTCTAATTCTTGCAAAGAATGTATTCCTATAACACTGCAATATGCAGCACTCATGAAAACAATGTAAAGCAAATGTCAGAGACAGATAACGGAGTCTAAACAAACTTTGTTTACCAGTGAAAACCTAAAAATTACTGAGGATACAATAAAATTCTAAATATCACGGTTTTTAAATGGATAATAATAAGAAAGGGAAAATTAATTTCTTCAAAATAGTAGCACATAAATGACATTGAGTAGTTATAAATAAGACTGAATTTTAACAATTAGTCTGAATGATAATTAACCAATATTTGTAATTTGTGTAATCTAGTATGTATAAATATTATTGCTGTTTGTAGTTTCATAGTTAAAACTAGGTTTTTCAGCTAAGGATATGACTGTGAGAATGCGTCTACTTTCTTATGTATAAATAAAATATATCATTTGCAAAAAAGTAAGCCATATAGAGGATATGATGATTCCCTTCTTTAGGTGCTCATGCAACATCCAAAAAAGCATACACAGGTGTATATTCTCTGGGTTGCAGATGACAGAGGCCCTATTTCAGTGGGGTTGAATGAGATAAGACAATAAGAAATCACATGCTGTTAAGCAGAAATTCCTCAGGGGGAAAAAAAATAATCAGATGACGACTCAGATTGACAGATTTCCCCTCCCCATGACAGTACAGACTTCAAGGAGGAGGATCTCCAAACTTATATTCAGATAGAAAGGATTGAGATGTAGTCTGTCTACTATTTCTCTTCCAAAACCATAGCAAATGGAAGTTATTGAAAGTGAACTATGCGTACACTATTCAATCAAAAATGGTTGAAATGTTAAGAACTACAAACTAGTGGCTGTAAACTCACCTGGAGTGATGACTCATCCAATCAGTAGCACTGCTCACTGTTTCACAGAAGCAGTTCTGTGGGGATCCAGGTATCGATGGAAACAAATGCAATAAGGAAGGAATATCTCAAGTAATGAAAACTGTAGAAGAATGGAATTGTTTCTTTTGGCAAGGAGACAAGAGAGACAACAAATAGTTTGGGAACAGACAAGAGAGTTGAAATTGAAGGAAATAATACTACAAGAAAGGAAATGTATTCCTAATTGGACTGTGAAACTTCTTGCCATATAAAACTATTGAAGCAAGAGTATATCAGGGTTCAGAAAGCAAAAGGATATTTCAATGGTCATCAGAATAACCATATTGCTAATTATTAACTTGATTAATATTTTATGTTTCTTGTTAACTATTTATTCTGTAATGGAATATTGTTAGCAAACATTTGGCTTTCAAAACGTCTGACATCTCTTATTCTTCTAATTGGAAATGAACAAGATCATTGGTAAACATGCATCTTTTCAGTAAAGACTTTGGAATTACCTTTCAAGTTTTCCATGGAAATGAAACTGAACTCCCTATGGGAAATAAAGTGGCCATTATGATTGAGACAGCAGGTGTTTAAAATTGTTCCTGCTGGGCACAGTACAGGATTAAAATTTTACTAGGTTGGGAGAGGTATAAGAACACATTTTGCTGAATAGAGAACCAATATGATAAACTGAGACATTTTCCAATTAACCTGAAGTGAATACAACTATAGCTCCTTCCTAAACCATATTTGAAGGCTGCACTGAATATTGATTATCAAGTCAGTTTTTAAAGGCAGGGCAGTAGAAGGGAAGTTTTAATTTCTTCACTCTCTCAGTGTATTCAAGGATAGATGACAATATGAAAATACAGGCATAGTCACTGACAACCAAAAATGTAATTAGCTTCCAGAAAGGTTAGTGGTTTATTTTTTTCTTTCCTATTCCCTAATGGAAATGAGTTAATCGAAAAAAAAGCCATGTGACTGTGTTCAAAGTGTTTTGAATTTTGGCTAAGTCAAACACAAAGAAGAAATATGTTTCATAGACAGAGTGTGGGTAATATGTCCTGAGGGGTTAGCACAGTTACTCATTCAGTAAGTAAGGTCAAATTATGTGTGAGGCAGGGATATTTAGCATAAAAACAGTGTTAATAATTAATGTGGCAAGCAGAGTGGAGGAATGATAAGACATAATGATGGGGGGAAAAAAACTGCAAAAACAAAACCCAACCACTAGGCAGAGACAATGGAAGAAAAAACTCATATAAAACAAAAAGCCAACAGAATAGAAAGGAGAAAATACCAAATAAGGCTTTTCTTATAAGTGCCCACACAGATCCAGTCTTACAATATGACAGTGATTCTGGTTTCTGTTGCTTGCTGGTTATCTCAAGCCAAAGTGACTCAGTGCAGAACCTGACGTTGTATCTCACCAACCAAATGCATACTGTTTATACTCATTGCAGCACAATAAAGAGAAACAAAGCTATCTGGATAAGTAAATACAGTAGTACTATATTAGGAAGAGAATGAACAAGCTGGTCCATGTCTGAAAAAGAAGGATTTTGCTATCTTACCCTTCAAGTTTGGAGAAGTTTTTATTTCTGAAACTTCCTCAGAGGCCTGGAGTCTCCCATGAAATCCTGAAGACTTGAAAGAGCTAAGCAAGCTGGTGCTGAAACAATGGTATGCCTGTCTGGGATCCAGAAACCACACCATTTCTTATAAATACTAAAATGCATTAGGAATACTCAGAGTGTTCCTGAAACCAGAGTCCTCATAAAATGCAATTTCTTCCAGCTGACTCTTCCTGGCACATACATGTGCAAAACCACAGACTGTTGTGGTAAAACAAGTCAGAAGAGCAAAGTAATGGAAAGGAGGCCACTAACAGCATCTGGAAGATGAGAGGATTCACTGAGGACAACAGGACTGCAATGAACTCCTTTTTCTGCTCCTCAGGTTAAATATCAATACTCTTTCTCACTCATTGAATTAGTGTTTTAAGGGCAGAGACAAGGGGAAAGTAGACATGAAGATGCATGAAAGCAGCGTGGGGAATAGACAGGAAGAGCTAGAAATCTGTGTGCAGTCACAGGGTTGTGACCTCATTGCAATTACAGAGACGTGGTAGGATGGCTTGCGTGACTGGAATGTTGTCATGGATAGCTATGCACTTTTTAGAAAAGACAAGACAGCCAGACAAGGTGGTGGAGTTGCTCTTTATCTGAGAGAGGAACTGGAATGTATTGAGCTATGCCTTGGGGTGGATGAAGAATGAGTTGAGAGCTTATGGGTAAGAATCAATGGTAGGCTAATACGGGTAACACTGTTGTAAGTGTTTGCTACAGGCCACCTGATCAGTCAGAGGAAATTGATCAGAGTTTCTACAGACAGCTGGAAATAGCCTCACAATTACAGATCCTGTTTCTCTTGAGGGACTTCAACCACCCTGGTATTTGCTGGAAAGACAACACAACTAGGCACACACAGTCCAGGAGATTCCTGAAGAGCATTGATGATAAATTTTTGACACAGATGGTGGAGGAGCCAATGAGAAAATTGATGCTGCTGGACCTTGTATTAATAAACAAAGAAGGACTGTTTAGGGATGTGAAAGTCAGGAGCAGCCTTGGCTGCAGTGACCATGAGATGGTGAAGTTCAGGATGCTGCAGTGACCATGAGATGGTGAAGTTCAGGATCCTGCGTGGAAGCAGCAGGGCAGTAAGTAGGATTGCAACCTTGGACTTCAGGAGAGCTAACTTAGACTCTTCAAAGACCTACTTGGAGTAATCCTATAGGTTAGTGCTCTAGAATGTATGGGGGCCCAAGAGAGCTGGTTAATATTCAAGCACCACTTCCCCCAGGCTCAAGATTGGTGCATCCCTATGGGTAAAAAATCAAGCAAAGGAGGCAGGAGATCGTAATGGATAAGCAGGTAGCTTCTGGAAAAACTCAAATGGAAGAAGGAAGCTTACACAATGTGGAAGAAGGGACTGGCCCTTTGGGAGGAATATAGGAATGCTATCAGAGTGTGCAGGGATGCAATGAGGAAGGCTAAGGCCCACTTAGAATTGAATCTGGCAAAGGATGTCAAGGACAACAAGAAGGGCTTCTTCAAGTACATCAGCAGCAAAAGGAAGACTAGGGAGAATATGGGCCTGCTGCTCAATAAAGTGGGTACTCTGCTGACAGAGGATACAGAGAAGGTGGATTTACTGTATGTGTCCTGGTTTTTAGCTGAAACGGAGCTGGGTTTCTTTTTCAGTACCTAGAATTGTGCTGCGTTTTGCTTTCAGCCTGGGATTTGCTATGAGAGAGACACTGATAACATACCAATGTTTACATTTTTGGCACTGGAAGCGAAGGACTTTGTGTTCTGTCAGTCTACAAGCACAAAATTTAAGGGGGGTGGGGAATATTTAAATTAATAAACTTAATTGACAGTTAGATATGCCAATGGGATATTCCATATCATATCACATCATGTCCACTATATTAGTGAGGGTCTCTTCCTCTGGCTTTCACTCGGGCTCTCGCTCTCCCAGGATTGTGGTTTCGGTTCGGGATTGTTGCTCCTCCGGGATCGTTATCTGGGAACAGGCCGGGCTCTTTCACTGGGGGGATGAGCAGTAGCATTGTGTGTCACTCATTTGCATATCTTGTTACTGTTATCATTATCACTACTATTTTAATATTAGTATTATTTAAAGGTTTTTTTTTTTCTCTCTCTATTATTAAACTGTTCTTATCTCAACCTACAAGCCTCCTTTTCCTTGCCCCTCCAATCCTCTCCCCTATCCCCTGGGGGTGGGGGGGAAGTGGGTGAACGGCTGTGTTGGCTGCTAGCCAAGGGCTAGCCAAGGGAAACTATCACAGTATGCCACCTTTACATCAGTCTTTACTGCTAGGGCCATCCTCAGGAATCTCAAACCCTGGAAGTAAGAAAGAAAGTCTGGAGAAAGGAAGACTTTCCTTTGTTCAACAAGGATCAGGTTAGAGATCATTTAGGCAAACTCAACACCCACAAATCCATGGGCCCCAGTGGGATGCACCCTCGAGCGCTGAGAATGCTGGTGAATGTTACTGCTAAGCCATTCTTTGTTATCTTTGAAAAATCCTGGAGAACAGGAGGGGTGCCTGAGGACTGGAGAAAAACCAATGTCATTCTACTCTTCAAAAAGGGCAAGAAGGAAGACCCGTGAAACTACAGGCCAGTCAGCATCACCTCCATCCCTGGAAAGATGATGGAACAGCTCATTCTGGATGTTTTTGCTAAGGAACTGGAGGAAAGGAATGTTATCAGGAGTAGGCAACATGGATTCAACAAGAGGAAATCACATTTGACCAATCTGTTAGCCTTCTATGATGATATGAATGGCTGGGTAGATGAGGGGAGAGCAGTGGATGTTGTCTACCTCGACTTCAGCAAGGCTTTTGAAACTGTCTCCCATAACATCCTCATAAGTAAGCTCAAGAATTGTGGGTTAGATGAGTGAACAATGAGGTGGATTGAGAACTGGCTGAATGGCAGGGCTCGGAGGATTGTAATCCCCAGCAGTCTAGTCGGAAGCCTGTAGCTATCAATGTCGCCCAGGGGTCAGCATTGGGTCAAGATTTGTTCAACATATTCATCAATGACCTGGATGAAGGGACAGAGTGAACCCTCTGCAAGTTTGCTGATGATACAAAACTGGGAGGTATGGCTGATACATGGGAAGGCTGTGCTGCCATTCAGTGAGACCTGGACAGGCTGGAGAGCTGGGCAGAAAGGAACCTGATGAAATTCAGTAAAGGCAAATGTAGAGTCCTGCACATGGGAAGAGGGATAACCCCATTCACCAGTACAGGCTAGGGGTTGACCTGCTGGAAAGCAGCTCTGCAAAGAAGGACCTGGGAGTCCTGGTGGACAGCAAGTTAACCGTGAGCCAGTAATGTGCCCTTGTGGCCAAGAAGGCCAATGGTCTCCTGGGGTGTACTAAGAAGAATGTGATCAGCAGGTCAAGGGAAGTTATCCTCCCTCTTACTGTGCCCTAGTGAGGCCACATCTGGAGTTCTGTGTCTAGTTCTGGACTCTCCCATTCAAAAAAGACAATAAGCTACTGGAGAGAGTCCAGCTGAAGAATACAAAGATTATTAGGGGACTGGAGCATCTCTCTTATGAGGAAAAGCTGAGATACTTGGGACAGTTTAGCCTGAATAAGAGAAGACTGAGAAGGGATCTTATCAATGCTTATAAATATTTAAAGGGCAGGTGTCAAGAGAATGGGGCCAGACTCTTTTCAATGGTGCTCAGTGGCAGGACAAGGGGCAACAGGCACAAACTTAAACACAGGAAGTTCCATTTGAAAATGAGGAAAAACTTATTTGCTTTGAAGATGCCAGGGCACTGGAACAGGCTGCTCAGAGAGGTTGTGAAGGCTTCTTCTCTGGAGATAGTAAAAACCTGCCTGGATGCAGTCCTGTGTAACTTGCTCTAGGTAAACCTGCACTGGCAGGGGGGTTGGACTAGATGATCTCCAGGGGTTCCTTCCAACCCCTACCATTCTGTGATTCTGTGATCCACTCCAAAGAAGCAATATTTCTGGCCCTCATGCACCTTCTTTCATGTTTCTCTGAGAAGCAAGAACTCCCTGCAGTGCCCATTCCAAGCGGGCCATATTGTGTGACCTGCTGAGTCTCCATCATTTTATTAGAGGCCTCTCAGCGTACTATGTCCCTCTTTTAGCTGAGCAGAAGCTTTGGGACCCTTCATTCAGTGGCTGGGGAACCCTCTAAGAAAGGGGTTTACATTCTCAATTTACATTTCTGCTTCACATAATATTTAAAATCTCAGACTAATTTAGAAGTAGAAGGGATCTATGGAGGTCACCTAGTCTACCCCCTTCTCAAAGCAGGACTGACTGAATTTAGCTGCAGCTGTCTGTGAGATCTGGTCTTTGTATAGCTAAGCTGTGACAATCTTCATAGATTGAGAATTCACAACCTCTGTGAGTAAAATGTGAAGAATTTGTGTGTGTGTGCTCATGTGTGAATAATTTTTCCTTGTAACTAACTGGAACTTCTCTTGTGGCAACTGTGACTATTACATCTTTTTCTTTGCTGTGCACCTCTGAGAAAAGTCTTCTTCACTCTGTCTTAAAGCTACCCTTCAGGTAGCTGAAGACAGCGATTGGGTCTCCCCTCAGCCTTCTCTTCTCTATGCTAAAGAAACACTGTTCCCTAATCCACTCTTTTTATCATGGGATCCAGCATCATAACCACCTTGGCAGCCCTCCACTGGACTTGCTCCAGTTCATCAATATCTTTCCTTTACTGGCAAACCCAAAACTGGACACAGTTTTCCAAATTAAGCTCTACAACTGCCAAATGGAAAGGAATGATTACTTTCCTTGATTTATGGGCTATGCTCTTTCTAAAGCAGCCCACCATACTGTTCAGCCCATTGTCCAGAAGGACCTCCAGGACATTTTGCATTGAGCAGGTCCCTAGACAGGCCTGCTTGGATCTATGCTGCTCTATGAAGTTATTGCTATATGGGCTTTTCATTCACGCTTTGTGATCTTTATGAGGTTCCTGACAGCCTCTTACTCCAGCCTGATGGATCCCTGTTTGCCTACATTACTTCATAGCTTATCTCCGCCTTCATTTTTGTCTCAAAAATAGAAACCAAATCTTCCCAAGACAAACCTGATCCAGGGGGAGCTAGTCTGTTGCATCAAATAATCCCCTAATATGATGTCACCTACAAACTTGTGCCCATATTGACCAGATCATTTGAAGATGAAAACTTACCAACCCTAGTATCAGTCACAAAGGAGCACCACTCATAATTGCTTCCAGGAAAACTTTGAGTTGTTGATCACTGCCTTTGAGCCTGACAATTCACTTAATTTAATATCCACCATGTAGTGTACCCATCCAATACATATATCCTCATTATGGTTGCAAGGATACTAAAGAAACTGTGTTAAGAGTTTTCCTAAAGTCAATGTAAATTATTTAACTCCAGCCTTTTCCATGTCCACAGAGACTGTCATTTCATAGTGGAAAGCAATCAGACTGGTCAGGCATGATTTACCGTGATTTATTACCCATTATTTATCCAGTCTCTGTGTTCCAAATCACCTTGTCCCTCGTGTGCCTGGAAATGGCTTCTGTGAATAATACCTTTTTATCAGGAAGCCCAGGAAAGTAACTACTGAGGCAAATTCTGGGATGCAGCTCTCAGCTATGTGCTCCAGCTACCAGAAAAAGATTTCACAGTCTTCACCATGGCAGAGACAAGGATTTCATATATGATAGAATACCTTCCAAGAAGGGGCAAGCTGCTGGACAGCCTGCAGATTGACTTGCAGTTTTTAGGGACTTCCGTGCTCCACAGTTCAGGACCTACAAGAAAAAAGGTATAATTTAAGACACATCCTTTGCTTGATCATTGATTTTTGTGAATCTTGGTTTTAGAGATTTAACTCACTGTGCCCTGACATTGACATTAGGGTTGTAATTCCTCTAACGTGCCTGGGTATTATAGTGCCTAAATTTGTCACTTTAATCCTTAACTTTAACCTTATTTTTGTACCACATTGATTCTTCAGTAATGCACCATGTGCTTCAATGGTACTCACATAGTAGTCAGAATTGAGGATGATATAAACATTTATTTTAAAGATGACAGGAGTAGAGTTTGAGGCTGGAGTCAGGAAGACCTGACGTGTGTGTGTCTAATTTTGCAGCCTTGAGTTTGTCCCTCAGACTTCCCACACATTGTCAGGTCAGAGGATATATCTCAAAAGCAGTAAACAGAGAAACAAGAAATTTTAAAATAGAAAATGGGAAATTGAAAGAAAGTAGCAAGTCTTAGATCTAATGTTAGCAAGGTGATTCAATACCGGAAGATGAACCTCATTTATTATGTTTTATCTTAGGGAAGGTTAGGGACAAATTTCTTATCCTGTAGACTTATCAAACTCCTGGATTTTGTTTTGAAATTGTCATGTTCTGCTGATGCTTTGGACTCACATCTTCACAGCTAAAGACCATTGTCTCTGCAGAACACAGGACCATGTATTTTAGAAATCCTTTTGTTTCTGAGCATATTTGGAGTATATAAAAGTGATAAAGCGATTTTAGAGGTACTTTCTAGTAAGTGTGAATGCCTGGACATTAATCAGAGGAGGGCTACGTAGATGTTTCTGGTTTTCAGTGGTCTAGGCTGATTTGAGTTGAAGCTGAACAAAAA
>NW_010311399.1:0-5264 GCF_000700745.2 Antrostomus carolinensis
TTTAATTAACTAGTTACACTGAGGGTGTCAGGTCCCAGTATTTTGTTGATTGCCCTCACTGAAATCTAGTTGCCATGGAGCAGATTTAAATAAAAAGATGGCTTTGTTGCATAAATTAGTCATTTTGCTAGTCTTTGCCTTAATTATTTAATCAGTTAACTGTTCCTCACTTTTAAGAAACAACCAGCTGGCAGGGAAATCTTGTTTCTTCCCAGACCTTTATTCTGCAGGATCTTTGCTGTTGGTTGAGGTCCCAGCAAAATCCCAGTCCCCGGCCTGGCTCTGAAAACTGGCCTCTCCTGCCCCGTTCTTGCATACATCACCCACCGTTGTGTGGACGTGTTTCACAAAACACATTTTCTGTGTCAGTTAGAGCTGGCAGACCGTTAACTTTACGTTTCAATGGGTAGATCCCATCAGATTCCATAGGTGCAGTGTTACAAACAGCTGAATATGAATGTTTTCAGCTGTGAACATTGTGCTGTAGATTCCCACCACGACTTTATTTATCTTTATTTCTCAGTTAGCACTATGTCTCTACTTCTTATCCTCTACTTCTTAAATACACACAACTTTTTTCTTCCTTTGCTAAGAGTCTTTCAGGTTTCTTTAATTCCCAATTAGCTTTTCTCCAGCTAGTGGTACCATTAATACCTAAAATAGTGCTGTATCTCTGAAGGCTGAAATCATCATGAAGTGAGCAAGTGAAACTCAAGCTCCACACATTTTTGTGTAGTTTTTAGTGGAAACGTGCGAAGATTTCTTCCAACCAGGCAGTTTTAGTCTGAGTATTTCCCCATCTGAGCAGCGTGGAAATCAAGTGTGAGGAAATGCCTACACCTCATCCCATTTTTCCTTGTTAGGGATTTAGACCCCAGACTGAATCCCAGGTTTTCAGCCTTACCACCCTGGACCAAACAGAAAAAGCCACCTAATATCATGGTGGGGAAGCACTCGTAAAGCAATGGCACTGTGTCTTTTGGTCCCACTGGTGCAGCAGAAAGGAAGGATGGGGTGAGATGGTTGTGCTGGTTTCACTGGGCTGGCAGCTAAAGCCAGCCACTTGCTCACTCCCTCCCCCTAAGGGAATAGGGGAGAGAATTGGGGGGCAAGGGTAAGGAGACTCGTAGGGTGAGAGACGAACAGTTTAATAATAGAAATTAAATACAAATTAAAATAATAATAATTGAAATATGCAAATGAGCGATGCACAGTGCAGTTGCTCACCACCCACCGACCAAGCCTGGCCTGTTCCCAAATAACGATCCCAGAGGAGCAACAATCCCAAAAACTGAAACTTCTCTCTCCAAGAGAGAGAGAGTGTCCACCAAAGAGAGCCCCTAATTAATCTACTGACTATGACGTGATATGATCAGGAATATCCCATTGGCCAAGCCAAATGCCAGTTTGGGCTACCAATTTAAATATTCCTCACCACCCCACCCCGACCTTGAACCTGCAGACCAGCAAAACACAAAGTCCTTCAACTTCCAGTGACAATTGCAAAAATCGGCGTGTTATCAACGTTCTTCTCATAACAAATCCCAGCTGAACCCAAACCCCAGCACTGTTCTAGCTGCTAAAATCAAACCAGCTCTATCCCAGCTAAACACCAGGACAATAGTACTGCTCACTGCCCATTTTGATTCTGACTCCCCTCCTGACTTCACCCTTGTCTTGTCCATCACCCTTGAAAAGCTGACAAGAGAGAGTTCGGGTGTCACACAAGCAGCCTACAAATGAAGCAGTCTGGGCTACTGAGTATTAATGTTTCTGGGAAAATGGCAATAAGAATGTCTGTATAAATAAAAATTGCTTTGTATTTCAGTGTTGCTTACAAGCTCATGAGTTTGCCTGTGAATCTTGGAATTTTATTTTGGATATCCATCGTTCAAGTCAGGATTTATCAAAGGTCTTTCTTGCAATCTGCTACTTCTCTATACTCTCAGAAGTAAAGAACCATTGTTAAATTATTACTTTTTACTAAAAGATGAAAGATCATTTAATTACTTTTCCATGATTGCAATTATCTTCTTAATGAAACCCCTCCTGGCAATGAAAAGGACAGTTATTTGAGTGCTACCCCCTTTGCATATATTTCTCTGCCTGAAATTTGATCAAATGATCAAGAAAGGATCTTGAAGGTATTTCTACAGCTCATTATGAATTCTATGCCATGCAAAGTCTCAACTTTATTTTTGTCTCAGAAGTACGTGTTTGATATAAAATTCCCTTTTGGCAAGGAAAATAGGTTTTAGGATTCCACAAATCCAAATTCTTTTGCTTATGGCTATGTCCCAGTTGAGTTGCAGCGTTCGATTTTCCTTGGAGATCTTTGACAGCCAGGGAGTGGTGCACATCAGCTTCCTGTTTAAACTGGTTAATTCTCCGGAGACACTAAGAAATGTGTTGTTCAGCCTGGCAGTACTCACCCAAAGAGAAATAACAGGGAAGAACAAGACTCCTGCATTTGGAAGCATGGAAATATAGAAGCCAGTGCAGTGAGATTTGCTTAATCAGTTAAGGTTTTATTTTTATTAAAAAACAGCAGAAACTTGAATATTTCAAAATCATATAATGACATGTATCATGTATTCTGGTAATCTCTCTCTCACACGCTGGATTTCTTTCTTTCAGGATGTGAGAGGAAGGTAAATCAACTCATTCTTTTCCAACAGTCTTCTATTTCGTTTTCATTCCTTGTTCAGAAAAATGAGAGAAGTAAAATTAACACTACTTTGTTCTTTGCACCTCCAGCTGACAGTAAATAACAGCAAATTAAAAAAAATCACTTGTGTGAGCTAACTGCTGTTGAGCCATTTAAAAGCAAGTGCTGTACTTTTTGGCTAGACCCGAAAAAAATAAGTGGAGCCCTTCAGCCCTATTTTTTCTCCTGTTAATTAGCCGTCTGTGATAATGAGCAATGCAATACCTCAATTCATGGACCTTATCTCTGTCTGCCCTTCCAGGGGTCACAAGCGCAAACTGGAGGAAGATGATGCTGCCAGTGAATCCAGTAAAGAATCCAGCAATGAAGATGAGGAAGGAAGCAGTTCTGAAGCGGATGAAATGGCAGCGGCGCTTGAAGCTGAGCTGAACGACTTCATGTGACTTCACGCAGGAGATGGAATTTGTAATTATATTTTACTTCTCATAAACAGATCGGACTTGAGATGAGTCCCCTATGTCAGTACTCCATGTTTTTCCAAAATGTGTGTGTATATTTTGCAAAGCAACACAAGAGGTGACACATTATTTTACAAAATCGGAAATAGATGTTTTTAAGGTGTTTTACTAAAGGAAAATATACTTTTTTAAAAAAAAAAAAGTATTAAACAGGACTTGGTGTGATATGCCAAAGACATGTTAGGAGCTCTGCAGAACCTTCATATACAGGACAGTGATACCAAGATTTGTGATTAAACATACAGCAACTTTGTAAAAATATTGCAGTTTATGGGTAACAGTCTTCAAAAAAAAAAGAGGAGGAGATAAAGGAGATGGAATTGTCTGGGTAGTACAGCAGGAACCTGATGGGCTGGTCATCTTTTACCACAAAGAAGTGCTATCAAATATGAAAGGATTTTTCAAATAAAAAGAACAATTTATATTTGTACAGAAGCAGAGAATGTGATACACAAGCTTTGTGAACTCAGCACTTGACCCACCTGCCTTTTGCTTCTAAGAGAATACACATACCGATCACAACTCCTGGGTTCAGTTACTTGGTGGAATAGTTGGGTTCTTTAGGGACATCGCTTAGATTTTTAACTTTTCTTCTCTTTAACCAGAAATTTAGCACAGCATACTGTGTGATCCTGTACTGCCATAAGAGGAATATTCACCCATTCGTGTTGTCTTGGAAAGGACGAGTGCTACTTCAGTCTAGATAGGATTTAATTTCTTTGACAAGAGATCTGATGTAAAGTTTTTGTATATTCTATTTCATATTTGACCCACAAAACAGATTTTCTTTCATTTAATAAAAATTCATTTTGTATTATTTGTTTCCTTTGCCTGTTTGTTTGCTTCCATCAAATACAAGGCACCTTTCTGTGGTAACTTTCCTTTTCTCTTCATGAAAGCAAACTTGTGGATTCAGGCAGGTGACTGAGGCAGAGAAGATAAAACACTGGCTCCGAAGATTCCCTCTTCTGAGGTTTGTGAACACTTATGTTCTCACATCTTCTTGGGTCTCTTTGACCTCTGAAGATACTGTAAGAGTTATTGTTGTGACACTGAACTTCTGAGGCTAGAACATACATGGTTTATTCTCAATTGTTAGCAACTGGAGAGACAAATCCCTTTAAAACACTTTAGCAAAGGAAGACTCATGAATTCAGATGTCATAGTTAAAAGGAAGTACTTTCTGCTGCAGAAATACTTAATTTTGCCACTTAGCATTAAAGCAGAGAGAATATGTCAATAGAATCTCATCTGGTTTACGAAGAACAGTCTAGTATTCAAAGCTGCATAACAGCAATAAAAGGAAGAGTGAGAACATAGGAGATGAATTAATCTTTGCAGATTAAGACTGCTTTTCCACCTCAGAACGCACGGTCAGCATCCACAAGACAAAAATAGTGGTTTTGGTGGGAAAATGGACAATTTCACAGGTACCACGTAGCTGAAGTTGACAGTGGCCTGCCTGCCTGCCTGCTGGAGCTCTCCATGAAAACAAGCAGGATGTCTCCAAGTGAGCTGGCACTTGTGAAGTGGTAAGGCCAAATACTTTTCTTCCTCAGCTTAAATGCAGCCTCCCCAGCGATGGGAGGATGACTCCTTGCAATTAAATATTAAAATATCAGGGGTCATGGGGTACATTTTGTCTTTTCTTAAATAATTTGTATTTTCATGAAATAATTTGAAATAATACTAACTTTTCAGGTCATGGTGATGCTGCAAATGACTTGAGAGCACATGTTTCAGCAGAGGCTTGTTCTGGCTGATGATCTCTGTCAACCGCGCAGCATTCAAGCTTTGAACAGAAACACAACCAGCAAGCAAAACTGGGTAAGTTGCTGTTGGCTCACCAGTGTTCCACCTTGGTTCAAGCTCTTGTTGGATGCTTGAACTGGTGTGGCAGCTGTCTCGTAGCGCTGCATGGAGTCACTCCAGACACGTAAAGTTTGAGAAGCTTTTTCATAGAATCCCAGAATGGTGAGGGTTGGAAGGGACCTCTGGAGATCATCCAGTCTGTATTGGGTTTGCCTGGCAAGGTTTTGGTAGCGACAGAGGGGCATAGGGGTGGCTTCTGTGAGAAG
>NW_010311400.1:0-3293 GCF_000700745.2 Antrostomus carolinensis
GCCGTCACTGTGGCCACCTCCATCCCGATGTGGGGCCACAGCCGAGGCGGCAGGGAAGGCAGCAGCAGTAACGGGGCCCCAGAGGTCGGCAGCACCAGAGATTGTCCCCTGAGCGTGGGGAGCACAGCCCCCCCGTGCCCCACCAGCATGGCCGCAGCCCAGGGCAGACCAGCAAAGAGCTCACATGGCTGCAGAGCATCCAGGAGGACGAGCCGGGCTCAGGGGACCACACGCTCCGTGGGTTCCTCTGGCTTCGCTGGCTCCACTTCTGAGGGGGGTGGCCAGGCCCCCGGGGGCCGCTCTGAATAAAAACAGGGGGGTGCTGAGAGGGGCCACGCCTGCTTTCTGCCTTTGTGCCTCTTCGGTCATTGCTACAGAACTGGGGCAGTGGGAGGGATATGGCCCTGGGAACTGGGGGAGAGGGAAGGACATGGAATCAGAAAATCACTGAGCTTGGAAAAGACCTCCAAGATCATCCAGCCCAACTGTCAACCCAACACCACCTTGCCCACTAAACCATGTCCTCAAGTGCCCCATGTCTACACGTTTTTTGAACACCTCCAGGGATGGGGACTCCACCACTTCCCTGGGCAGCCTGTTCCAGTGCTTGACCACTCTTTCGGAGAAGAAATTTTTCCCAATATCAAACATGGAGAGTTTTGGAGGCTGTCTCTGCCCCAGCAAGGGCAGCCAAGCATGGGGTGAGGCTGCTCAGGGCGACCACAACCTCTCAGTGACTTCTGGGCCCTGAAGACGGATAAAAGAGAAAAATC
Organism: Antrostomus carolinensis; assembly: GCF_000700745.2. Classification (NCBI taxonomy): domain Eukaryota; kingdom Metazoa; phylum Chordata; class Aves; order Caprimulgiformes; family Caprimulgidae; genus Antrostomus; species Antrostomus carolinensis. The sequence goes on from NW_010311400.1 coordinate 774, forward strand.
TCAGAGATTTAGATTGGAAAACGCTGGCAAGCAGGAGGTGGCTCTTTGGTACTTCCCCCGCTGGCTCTCCAGGGGAGCAGGAGGCAGGGTGTTTGCCAGTGGCTTTCTGGTACCTAGAGCAAGTTCCAAGGGTGGTCTTGGCTTATCCTCCGGTGACAGCCATGCTGTGTCGCGCATCAGCCTGCGCCAGGGCTGGGGAGGGATAAAGAGGCTAAATCTGTAATGGATTCTTCCCGGGTGATCGGTGTTTGAAGGCTTTGAGCTGCTGCTTCTTGATTCTGTTCCAGCCCCTTGATGGAATTTCTCACGTGTAACTGAGCCCCACTAATCTGTCCTGGCCATATATAATGGGTGGCGGTGGAGAGAAGGAACGCAAACGTGGCTGAATATCAGTAACCGATGCCTGGGCAGTGGTGGTGCTGAAGATCCCCCACTGCTGGCACCTGTCCTCTGTGCCAGCCAGTGCAAAAACTTTCCTCTGCCCCCAAAAACTGGCATCTCCATGTGGCATGGGATTGGTTATGAGAAGAATGCTGATAACATCCCAGTGTTTGCTATTGTCACTGGAAGTTGAAGGACTTCGTATTTTGCTAGTCTGCAAGTGCAAGGTCTAGCAGGGCAAGGAATATTAAAGTTAGTAATCCAAATTGGCATTGGGCTCTGCCAATGGGCTGTTCCATCTCCTGTCCCCCATGGGCAGGACATTCATGAGGGGCTCTTCCTCTCTTGCTCTCTCTGGCTTTCGCTCGGGCTCTCGCTCTCCCGGGATTGCGGTTTCAGTTCGGGATTGTCGCTCCTCCGGGATCGTTATCTGGGAACGAGCCAGGCTTGGTGGGTGGGTGGTGAGCAATGGCACTGGGTATCGCTCGTTAGCATATTTTATTACTATTATCATTATTATTGTTTTAATATCATTATTATTTTATGTTTTCTTTTATTTCCATGATTAAATTGTTCTTATCTCACCCTACAAGTCTCCTTGCCCCCCCATTTCTCTCCCCTATGCCCTGGGCAGGGAGTGAGCAAGCAGCTGTGTTTGTCTGCCAGCCAAGTTCTGGCCAAGGGAAACCACCACAAAGTTTTATTTTATTTCAGTGATTAAATTGTTCTTCTCTCAGCCTAGGAGTCTCTTTACCTTTACCGCTCCAATTCTCTCCTCTATTCCCTGTCAGGAGGGGAGAGTGAGTGAGCAGTTCTGTAGTGTTTGGCTACCAGCCATGTTAAACCACCACAACAGGCCAGAGCTGTGGTAACCGTTGGGAGAGACGTGGAGCAAGGGACTGATCCCAGGAGAAGCTTTGTGGTGCTGGTAGATTTGCTGCAGTTTGATTCTGGTTCATGAACATCAATCTGGCTGAATTTGACCCATAATATGGGACATGTGTGCAGGCACAGCCCCTGGAGCCCCCCCAGAGTCCTTTGTGCTCTTATCTTGTTCCTCCCGCTGTTGGAAATGGATGTTAACTTGCCAGGATTTGCTTTCAGCCTTGCTGGGTTTTAGCTGGGCTTTTCAGAGGAGCAGCGGGAACTGCCCCAGCATGCTGGCTCCATGCAGGTCCCACTGGGCCACAGTGGTTTTGGCATATGCAAAAGTGAAATAAAAGCCACAGTCTCCAGAGAGCTAGCCAGCCGAGAGCGGATGAACATTCACATTAACGTGTAATTAATGTGCAGTTCTGGCTTCAGTTCTTTTGGCAGCGTGGAGTTAATTACAACTGAACTGTAAAGCTTTGCACATGGATTTTATTTACTGCCTGATTAGTGGCATCTGTTCTTCCAGCAATGTCTCAGCTGTTTGCTCTTGCTCAAGGAAACCAGAAGAAATCATTGCATAGATGGCCCATGCTAACTTACACACTTTGGCAGGAAAATGAGCTAAAGGATGTGATCATACAACCACGGGTTTTTTTGGACCCTACTTGTTTAATGCACCTAAGCCCATCACAACATGAAATGGGGCAGAGGGCCTTATCCCCAAACCTGAAGGATGTGCCTGTGTTGAGAACCAGCAATATCTCTCTTCCCAGCTGTCTCCCATGATGTTTTTCAGTCTTCTCCAGCAAGAGCCATCGAGGACAGCCAGGTTTCAGTGCCACAGGACCCTCAGCTTGCTCTGAGCCGCAGTCGCCTGAGCTGCCTAGTATACCTGCCACTGAGCCACAGCCTGCCAAATCACTCTCTGCTGCAGAATCCATGGCCTTGGCTGCCTTCCTGGCCTGGCTGTGCTGCTTAGCACATATCCTGAGGAAGATGAACGCTGGTTTTGTTAAGTGAACTTTGTGGAAAATTTAAGTGAAGTGGCTGCAAATCCAGGAGAGAAGCCAGTTAATTTAGGGCATGGAGCATAAGAGGAGGAGGAGTGTCTGAAACAGGGTGGTGGGAAGCACCAGTTAAAAGGTGCCCATGGTGTGACAGCAAGGTTCCTCACCTAGGGCTTGTGTTATGAAAATCACACCTGGCCCATGCCAACCAAGGTGAGACGCTGGGGTGCAAAGCACAGAATTACAAAGGGAAATACTT
>NW_010311401.1:0-9417 GCF_000700745.2 Antrostomus carolinensis
GTCCCTGCAGCTGGGCACAGCTGGCACCCACGAGTCTGCCCTGCTCTGCTGCTGCCACCCACTTGTCCCCTGGGACGTGTTGGGCTCCTGGTTAAACGGGGGAGCACGGGGGGTGGGATAAGGGTTGCAGCATCTGGGAGCACCAGCACAGAGGTGGTAACGGTTCCCTCTGGCACTGAGCTGCCAAAAAGTGGGGCTGGGGAGGAGGTGCTGCTGTGCGGTGTGCGTGGCATGGTATGGTGTGCAGGTAGCCCGTGGGCTCCCAGTGCTCACCTCCAGCACATCCTGGCACAGCTCCAGTTTGACAAGCCCAGCCTCGTTGCTTCAGGGTCAGACACCATCTCAGTTGTGTCTATGTGGTAAATTTGATGTGCCCAGGGGTGTTGCTGCAGACTGAGGCAAGGGAAAGCACAACACAAGTAGCTGTGATGTCCAGGGGATCTCCTTAGCCTCCAAAGCAGGATGCTGAGCCCAACCCACCACCCAGGAACGGTCCCCAGCGTGCTGTGTCTCCGTGCCCGCTCTGTGTCCCCTCTGTCCCCGACAGCTGGTTGTCTCAGGACAAAGCTGTGCTCTAGCTGTGTCAATGATTCAGTGCCTGTGCATGGGATCACGGGACACCATGAGATGCTTTCCCAGCAGAAACAGTCTCTTCTGCACATCTGGGACCACAGCACGTGGTGGAAGTGCCAATCCCATGCTGGGGAAGCACCTGAGCTGCCCAGATCCAGAGCACAGCAGCCGAAGGATCCCCAGCATGATGTGCCACTACTGGGAAACCAGGTGGCTGCAAAGGAATCAGCCCTCAGCCCTGAGAAACGTGCTTTTCCCTTGGATTTGAGCATGAGGGTGCTTCCTTCACATGCTGTCATGCTGTCACGTTGGAGCAGGCAGCCTTGTCGAGTCCTGGTTTTTATTCAGCTGAAGCCACAATTCCCTGATGATCCTGGGATCTCAGGCACGTGCACGCTGCTGCAGGAAGGGAAAGGAGCCACCAGGACTGGGCACCCACAGCCTCCCGTTGGGTTCAGGGAGACCTTTGAGGAGATGCAATGGCAGGACACGTTTCATGGCTGAGGGAAGGAGCAATGAAATCACACGCTGAGCCTGGAATGAAGCTGCAAAGTGTCCGGGAGCTGTGGGCACTGCCTTCTCCTGCCACCCACATCTGCCAGCCTCCAGGCAGGAGCTGATGCTGAATGAGGACAACCCAGAGGGAGTAAAGGCTGAAGCTGCCCAAGGGGGCAGAAATCTCCCTGCACAGCCCTCCAAGGGCTCAGTCCTGGAAGAAGATCCTCAACAACTGGGTGAAGATGGATCTGTTGTAGTGAGGTGATTCCCAGGGTGATTCAGTTTAACAGCACCACATCCCTCCCATCTTAAGGACCACAAAGCCCTGGACTGCTCCCAGGGTTAACACTGCCCATGTGCATGTGGTGCCTTTTGCAGAGCTCTTCTCTAAAACCACAGGAAATCTGGGACCAAAGGAAAGCAGGACACTTAGTACCCTCCTGGGGAATCACAGAATGGTGGGGTTGGAAGTGACCTCTGAAGATCATCCAGTCCAACCCCCCTGCTAGAGTAGAATCACCTTGAGTAGATCACACAGGAACACGTCCAGGGTCTGGAATCTCTCCAGAGATGGAGACTCCATAACCTCTCTGTTCCAGTGCTCTCTCACCCTCACAGTAAAGAAGAATTTATTCCTGTTTAGGTTGAACTTCTTGTTTTCCAGTTTTTGCCCATTGCCCCTTATTCTGTCACTGGACACCACTGAGAAGAGTCTGGCCCCACCCTCCTGACTCCCACCCTTTAGATATTTATAAGCATTGATGAGATCCCCCCCCAGCCTCCTCTTCTCCAGGCTGAACAGACCCAGCTCTCAGCCTTTCCTCATGTTGTAGAAGCTCCAGTCCCTGAATAAGGAGCTTTTTGTGCTTGGGGGCAACTGAGAGCCAAGGAGGGCACAGCACCCTACAGAGGATGGAGGTGCTGAGCCTGGAGCTCATGCTGGTGTCACGCATGTGACATCCTCTGGCTGCGGGTTGGGCATGGGACCAGCTGATAGAGCTGACTGGTGTGGGCTCTGCTTCTGGTCCACCACACCTGAGCAAAGCCAGGCCCAGCTTGGCATCCCAGCAGATGCTGGTGGTGCACAGGCAGCAGCTTAAAAATGAGCCTCAGCCCAGAGCAGCGTGTTTAGCTGGAGCTGGTGATGGCCTCCATCACTCTGTCCCTGTGCAGGGCGTCATGGCCAGTCCCACTTGGGCGTGTCCCAGAAAAGCAACTTTGACCCTGAGCAAGCACTGCAGTCATCACAGCTCTGCAGGGATGGCTGACACCATCCAACAAGACCAAATAGGTGCTGTGCCCCCTCCACCTGCCTTCCCTGGCGCAGGGAGCTGCTGGCCTGGTATGGCCATTAGCCTGGATATGGCCACTAGCCTGGATATGGCCATTAGCCTGGGCTAGAAGCACGTTCTCCTGCTCCCTGTGCAGGAACTCGTTGTCCCCAGAACTCAGGTGGCTGGTGGGACATTGCACTGTGTGTATGAGTCCTGACAGCTTTAAACACCAGCTCTTTGCAGTCATTGGATGATATTTATGGACCTTATTAAACAGCAAAACGGGGGAAAAGATCTGATCCGCACAACAAGAACTTGAACTCCCCTGGATGTGCAGACAACGGGCTCTGTCCGAACACGGATCCTCGACGCTCACAGCAGCCCTGTGAGGGGTGAGCTCTGTGTCTTTAATGCCCATGCAGGACAGCAGTGGGAGCAGGCTGGGAATGTTCCTGGCAGGGCTGCACAGCCCAGCAGTGTGCAGTGGAGCAGCAGTGGTGAGGATAAAGCACAGTCTTGTTTAGCTGCCAGAGAAAATGCCTCTTTCTGTGCCTATTTACCATGGCCAGTGTCAGGGTCCGCAGCAGGGGCAGAGCACGTGTTCCCATCTCAAAGGGCTCGACTTGGTTCGGTGCCATGCAGCCCCTGAGTGGCTGGAGGGGCTGGTGTGTGCCAACCCTGCCTGCAACACATCTCGTGTCTGGCCATTGCTTGCTCCAGACCAGCTGAGGGCCAGGACACCGAGTCCCAAAGGTGCAGTGACTCCCCAGGGTCACAGGGAGGGCTGGGGGAGAGCCAGTCCCACGCCTCTTAGAAAATCCCTCTCTCGTCCCTACAGTCACACGCAATCCAGCAACACTGGCAGCAGCACAAGCACTGAGGTGACACAATCCACCTCTTACCAGGAGCCCCTGCAGCGAGGACAGATGTAGCCTCAGCCCCTGGTCATGGTTTGGTGGTCCCAGAGCTGGCTGCCCCTCTCGGTGTTGGGTCCTGTTCTCCCTCCCATCACAGTGGTGCTGGGAGCAGCGGTGCCAGCGTGTGCGGGAGACCTCCCCGTACGGCTGTGGCTTTGTAGCTGTGGATTTGTAGCCTGGCTGCTTCCTAGCTCAGCATGGAAGACACTCTACAATTTTTAATTTGCCAAAAAAGCCCTCTTTTTAGTTTACAGGGACAGAAGGGGGACTTTTATGTGCAATCTGTACAGCTCTCCAGAAAGCACTTACATTTATGATGTTCATGAAATTTATAGCCAGTTGGCAGTGCTGCTCTCTCCTCTCCTCTCCACCAGCCACCCTGGCAGGATGGCAGACTATAATAAGCAAGCCACACATTCAAGTGGCATAAAAGGCATTTCTACAAGTTAGCCTCCTGCCCAGTCTTATAAACTCTAACAAGTCCCTAACAAGTAGGCAGGATCTCTTTATACCCAGGGAGGAAAAAAAAAACCCTTTCAGAAATGGCCTTTTCACAAAGCCCACACCTTTCTTCTAATTAAGGTTAAATAGCTCCATGTTTTCTGGTCAATTTCATTCTTTCCCCTTATTCCCCTCTTAACAAGGCAGCCTTTAAAAAGACATCACTAATTGGTGTCTGCTTCTCACATACCATGCGTGCTTTGATAGTCAGCTAGAAAGCCTTCCCCATCGATCAAACCTCCACTGAAAGGCTCCTAATGTGCTCCATGTGTCTGCCACAGGACAAAGCCAAGTGGCGGGTCCCCAGCTCCCCTCTCCCCCTGTTCCCATACTCCCACCCTGGACAAGGAGAGGGGGGGTCCACAGCCAGGTCTGCCCGAGGCACCCCCAGCACCAGCCTCCCTGGGAATAGCCAGACCCCGGCACTGAGAGCGGTGAGGGGAAGAAATGACTCTGCGATGTGTGTGGCAATTCGGAAATTAATGGGGAGTGGTTAAATGTTAAGGGTAGGATCTAAAACAGAGAGCAATTGTCATGCTGATGAGGCTGGAGGAAGGCCAGTGAGCAGTTCCTGTGAATCCCAGTCTCCCCAGTGCTTTCTGGGCTATTAAGAGAAGTTTTTCCTGGGGAGGGTGATGCTGCCATAGCAAGGGGCGGTGATACCCTTCAGCCCCCCAGCCCCACCAAGGCCTGGTTGGGAAGGAGGGAGCAGGGCTCCTGGGCATCATCTGCAACTGGTGTCATCTGCAGCTTCTCCAGAGCCACCATAGTGCCCTTGGGGAAAAGCCACAAGAGATGATTGGCATCAGGAGAGCTCTGCAAGTCACACCCTCCTCAGGGTCCCTCCAGCCTGGGCTCCTTTGCTTTGACCCTGCTCCTGCAGTCCCACCCCTCACCTCCACCTGCCATCCCAAGGAAGGTGCTCTGCCATGTCTCATGTCACTGGGGTTGTCACCACAGTGGCTGCATCCTTGACTCCCAGCTCTGGGCAGAGCAAAGTTCTCATCTTGTGCTGCTCCGTGGGGTCTGAAGGCACCAACAGCTTAACTTCAGGTGGCTGCAGAAGATGCCACCCAGCTGGACTCCTGAGCTTGGGGCCACATCATTTGGCTCATATCTGGAGTGGGAGAGAGCCAGTGTCCTTTCAGAGGGGATGGCAGCATCATCCACTGGAGAGGAGCCCTTAGCAATGGCCCAGGCACTGCTCCCCAGGGAAGGCATCAAAGAACTACCTGAGAGAGGAGAAGGCAAGGACAGACCTGCCTGGAGGAGGCTGGACATGCAGGATTACACCAGGGCTTTGCTATGATGCTGTTCTGACTGCAAACATCTCTGTTGTCCCTGAATGTGAATGAATAAATGCCTTTTTGGGTTTTTTTGGAATGAAAAATTACCTTTCCCAGCTGTAACTCACTGCTGGTTGCCATCCTTTCCCCTAGGGCAAAGTCTTCATGCTGCAGGTTGAGAGGTCTCTGGTGGGGCTGTTAAGGCTGGAAGTGTTGTCTTCCAGCCTGGTCACAGGGGCTTTTTCCTGGGGTAGGAGCCAAAGATTCCCAGAAGAGGCTTATGAAGGTGGCAGCCAAAACCAGACATCTCTTTGGCATCACTGTGTGACAGGCACATGCTTGGCACAAGATGCTCTACAGAGCAGCAACCTATGACTGTACCACGGTGATGAGGTGACCCCAAAGGACACACGTGCACACACCAAGTATTTTTTAGTGGCGATTTGCAGCCCTTTGTGCTGCTGGAGCCAAGGAGGAGAGAGCTGGTCTACGGCCAGGCGTCTGGCTCCCTCCCAATGCTCAGTGGGGCTTGTCAACACCATAGGTTGTGCAGATGGAGACCTGCCAGGAAACAGCATCCCCAAACCTCCCTGGCAGGTGGCTTCCCAGCTCCGTGGCCAGAGATGTAGCTGGTGAGATGTTCAGAGCCCTGACACGGTTTTGGAAAGCCTCCTGCATGCTTGTGGCCCTGCTGTTCCTCCTCAGCCCCCTGTGAGGGATTACCTGGGTTTTTACAGCTTTATCCTCCTTTTTTTTATTTTCTGTCATAATACAGCAGAGGAGCAGGATTTGCTCTCTCCACCAGGCTCACCATGGAGCTCACTCCTCTGGCAGGCACAGCCACCCAGCAGCTCCTGATCCTGGGTACAGCTCCCTTCCCCAGGCTGGTGTGCCAGTGCCAAGGGCATCTCCCAGCTCCTCTCTGCAGCCAGTTGAGATGCAGCTGGTTCCATGGGACACCTGCCAGGGCAGAGACACTGTGTGTGTGTTTGGGTGACTCCAGACAATGGGTAAGTGGCACACACCTGCTTGTGCAGAGTGCACTGAAATGGCACTGCTGGTGCTGCCCCCAGCCGCTCGCAGCAGTTAACAGGTGGGAACTGGTATCTACCAGAGCACGTTTTCCACCGTACAGCCCTTTGTTCAGCTCCTGCTGCTCCGTTCTGGCTGCTAAGCACACAAATCATCCCTGAGTAGAGAAAGTGAAAGTCTTTCCAGCATTCAGCTCCCTCAAACAGGCAGCACAGTCCCACGACTCGCCTGAGCCCTTCTGGATCAGCTGGGACAGCCAGTGGCACCGATTGAAGTGGGACCGGCACGTTGTTCTGTCCCCTAAAATTAACAGAACCCTAAAGCGCAGCTGGCTTGGCTCACATCCCTCACACTCTCTGCAGAGGCCACCACCTTCGTTTGCACCCTTCAGGCAGCAGAATGTGGCCTCCAGAGGAGATGGAGCCATGACCAGGTGGGTCAAGGGCGGGCAGCACGCGTGGCCTCTGCCTTCACCTCCCCACACTGCTCCAGCGCTGCAGAGGACAGGAGCAGCCAGGTCGCATGGTCCTTGGGGACACTGTTCTTGGGTGCCTGGTTGTCCTCACACAGACTCACAGCTCTTGGGGACCTTCCCAAGCTTGGTCCTGCTAATCAGGAAAAGCAACCTCCCCCTCAGCTGCCCAGGATGCTGGTGGGATATGGGACGTGGGACATCAGGGCTGGGGACATCCTTTCCCTCAAATCCCCGCTGACACAAAGGTGCTTCTGGCATTAATGGATCTGGACCTTCAACCCACCAACCCCATTGTCACAACAGTGCCAGACCCACAGGGACCCTGCGGGGGCTCAGACCCCTGAGTGACTCACAGGGGACAGGGCTACCTGAGTACTTGAGCACCTCATTACACGACTGAGCTAATCCGTCAGTATCAGATGTTCTGTCCCCACACCTGCGCTTTAACGCTGCAGTCGTGCTTGTGATACACCCACCGCATCCCACCAGTGCTCTGGAGGCACGGGGGAGCCTGCCAGGGGCTCTGGGGTCAGCACAGTCCTCGTGCTGGGCTGCTATAATGAAGTGCCTGGGGAGAGGTACATGAAACACGGGGCAGCTCATCCAAGCAGCGCTGGGAGTGTCTATCAGAGCCACTGCGCGAGGTTTTCAAGTGAGGGGTGTGACTCCGCTGCTCAGCAGAGGTGCCTGGTGCAATTCAAGAAGCTCTGGGGGGACCTGAGACATTACCATGGGGATGGCAGATGTGTCACAGGATCAACAGGAAACCTGTGCCCTTCTGGCGTGACAGATGGTGGCCAGGTGGGCTACCCCAGGGTGTCTCAGATGGCATCGGGTGTCAGCAGCGCGATGCTGAGGGACACACCTTAATGTACAACGTAATACCTGTGTGTGTGTTCCCATCTCAAACCTGCACACGTGTGTTTTGGACATCTGCCCCTCCGTGCCTCAGTTTCCCCACCTGTGTTATGGGGCTACACTGTCTTCATAGAATCATCAAATCACAGGATGTTGTGAGTTGGAAGGACCCACCAGGATGATGGAGTCCAACTCCTGTCCCTGCACAGGACAAGCCCAACATTCACACCATGTCCCTGAGGACCTTGGCCAAATGCTGCTGGAATCTTGTCAGGCTTGGTGCCATCAGCACCTCCCTGGGGAGCCTGTTCCAGTGCTCCACCACCCTCTGCCTCAAGAACCTTTTCCTCATGGCCAACCTCACCCTCCCCTGCCACATCTTCCTGCCATTCCCTCTGCTCCTGGCATTCGTTGGTGGCCAGAGAGAAGAGATCAGCGCCTGCCCCTCCTCTTCCCCTTGGGAGGAAGTTCTAGACCCCCATGAGATCTCCTCTCAGTCTCCTCTTCTCCAGGCTGAACAAACCAAGTGACTTCAGCCTCTCCTCACACCCTTCCCCTCTAAACCCTTCCCCAATGTTGTGTCCCTCCTCTGGACACACTCCAGCAGCTTTAGATCCTTTTTCTCCTGTGGTGCCCAAACTGCCCCCAGTGCTGGAGGTGATGCCCCCCCAGTGCAGAGTACTTGTCATCACTTATCTGCTCACCCCTATGCCAAGAGTCCATCCCCATCCTCCAGCCCCTCTGCTCTCCCCTGCCCCATGCCCAGACAAGCTCCTCTGCCATGGGGTGTCCAGCCTGGGTGTGAGTCGCCCCTGGGCACTCGATCCGCTCTCTCTGCCTCCTTTCTAAATGTCACTCCTGAGCCTTCTGCTTCCAACTGCTGGTTCTTGGTCCATCTTTCCCAGCTGGATTAAAGAGCCCGTTAGTACCTGGGATTTTATCCCTGTGAAGGCACTTACCTGCTGGAATCAAAACACTTCTCAGCCTTGTGTCTGATGAGCTGAGCAGACTGGGCACTGCATGTCTCCCTGCAGGGCTCTCTCCTGCCTTCTGACCATGCACAGGGCTCATCTCAGGGCTTCCTTCAGCCCAGGTCACCCCAGTGAAGGGTTTGCCCGTGCTCTGGAGTGATAACTCCTCCACCGTGTGCATTTCTGTGCAGCTCTCAGACTTCCCTTCTTGCCTCCACTTCTTCAGCGTTCACATCCTTGGTCACATAAATGTGTATATTGCAGCTTTGGCTGGTGCAAGGACTTTACAGCTAAAGATACCAACCCTCATCTCCATTCCCTTGGGACAGTTCATTTCCCACATCATGCAAATAGGGAAACTGAGGCACGGAAGGAGCAAAGGGTAGCCAGTAAGTTTATTGCAAAGCTGGGAAGGAAGAGTACCTGGTGCCCCAGCTCCTTTGCAAAGTCAGGGCAAGATGATCTCACCATATTTTCAGAGTAGGCCAAGGTGGAAGGGGAGGGAGGGGGTCACCCCCAAGGCATCCTGGCAGGGAGCATCTTCTCAGGTCTGAGCACAGAGGGACCACAGTGCCATGGGGCTGGGCTGCCTCCCAGTAATGACCCAGGATGGGGTAACTGGCACGTCCAAATGCCTCGCTGCCTCCTGGGCTGACCCTCCCAAAGCCCTCTCCACCCCTGCTCCATGACACCTCACCCACCTCCTCGCAGACTCTGCTCCACCCCAAGCTCCCTGCAGCTCTCCCTGCCCCAGCTGAGGACAGTGAGGGCTGCGATGCCACCATGTCACCTTCCAACATGTCACCAGCTTACCCCTTAGTGCTCTCTGCTCTGTACAGGCTGCATCACTGTCATCCATGAGAGACCTTTGTTGGTGGACACAAGACAGGTCCATCCTGCACCTCTCCTGCCCAGGTCTCATGCAGCTCTTTGTGTGTGCTGAAAACAGAACCACAGAAACCCAGACTGGTTTGGGTTGGGAAGGACCTTAAAGCTCATCCAGTTCCAATCCCCCTGCCAGCAGCAGGGACA
>NW_010311401.1:9509-20871 GCF_000700745.2 Antrostomus carolinensis
TTTTGAAACTGGTGTTCAGGGGGGGGGGGGGGAGAGACCCACCAGGCAGGAAGGATCCATCTCTGCCAGCTGCAAGTCAGGGAAAAGGAATCAGCAATGATGGAGGTTGTGTCTGGCTGAAGGAGGGGATGCTGGCTGCAGCTGGGAGGAGAGCAGCAGACACTGGACAGGACTGGGAGGAGAGCAGCAGACACTGGACAGGACTGGGACAGGGCAGCCTCCCCATCCCAATGGGGCTCAAGGAGCAGACCTCCTCTGTGGCTCCTCATTCTCTCCCCCAGCTCACCCAAGGCTCTGCAGAAGAGCAGCCATCACCCACCTTGTCAGATACATTTCAGTGCCTCTCTTCCTCCCCGTTCCAGTGAAGGGGGCTTTGCACGCGGCCGCGTGATTGACTTTAAATATAAGGAGGCACAACAAGCCAAGGCCACCCATGGAAAGCCGCGTGCCAGCTCCTGACAGCACGCACGTCCTCCTCCCAGCTCATCAGCACAGCACGGCTCCTCCTGACATGACACTTCTCTTTCTCTGTCAGCTGGCAGAAGTCGTCTCACTGAGGTCCCCAACGGGGTGTCACAGGGGGGTGGGGACCGGGATGCAAACGAGTTCGTGCTGCCCCAGGTTGCTACTTCACAGATGAGCATCTTGCTGGATCAGCCTGGCTGCTTCTAAACAGCAGCGAAGGGGAGCGTGCCCCCGAGGAGAGGGTGCAACAGCATCTTGGCATTTGATGGGTGGCTGGGGACATGCCACCTCTGATGGAGACATGAGAGTGTGTGCTGCTGTCACACAGCAGGGGAGAAGGAAGGATGGGAGATGAGGGAGTGTGGGCATCTCCTCTACAAGCATCCCAGGGGCTGCAGCCTGCCAGGAAGACGTGCAGTGAGGGCAGCACGCTGGGAGAGGAGCTTGCTGGGATTGTCAGAGATGAAACCAGGTTTAGTGACGCTGGAGGTTGAAGCATGGAGACAGGGAGTCAGTAGGAAGTCAGGATGTTTCAACAGACTGAAATCCTCTGCTCCTGGAAAGGAAGAGTGTTTCCTTCAACCTCCACCCCTAGGCCACGTTGGCACCACCGTGGTTGGGTGGTTGGTTGCCCATAAGACCATGGTCACAGTCACAGCAACAGGAGAAGCCAAAGAGGAGCCATGGGGCCAGTTAGTCATTATGAGAGCGTGTCTGTGAGGCGTCACACCACCTGCATGAAGGTGTCCCTGCTGGACACGTGTGTGAAGGTTTCCACAGAGAAACAAGCTGGTGGACATCTCTGAACTTAGATCTGCTGATGCTGACAGTCCCTGGACAGCAAAGTGCCTCTGCCCAGCTGGTTACCTCACCCAGTGGAGCTGGGGGACTGGGGCAGGCACACTGTACACAGCAGCGGGTCTCTTGCTCTGGGGATGTCCCTCATCTCCACAAACAGCCCTTCTCCTTCCATTTTGCTGGAGCAACTGATGCTTGTGGGGTGACTTTGGAACAGCCAAGTTCTGGTGTCTCACCCAGGCCAGGATGAGCATCCAGTATCCAACTAGAGCAGGACATGGGCAATACTGCTGGGTCAGGAGAAGCTTCTGCAGGAACAGAGAGGACCTGTGCCTGCTATCTGCAGAGAGGCCTTGTTTTGTCTGCAGGTTCTTCTGGATGATCATCTCTGGCCACCCCATAGGTCTGGCCAGCATGAGGCTTCATGGGGTCTTCTGTGCCGTGGGCAGAGGTTCATTCATGTCCCAAGCACTTGCAGACTAGATTGTAGAAATAATGGCAGAGCAATTACTCTGAGGAGACACCTACCAGACACCTGCCAAGCAGAGACCTGTGTGCTCTGCTTGCAGACTCAAAGAAACTGGGGCACAGGAAGGAGTAGCTGTTCACAGCAGGTCTGAAAGAAAAGCTTGGATGTGCTGGAATAGGGTCATCAGCTTCTCCATAAAGTATTCTTTATCCTGCTCCTACATCAGCCATGACACGGGGGTGTCAAGGGGGGGGTGCCTGAGGTGCAATAATCACCCTCTGAAGGCACAGAGACAACCACCAGCATCTTCAGAGAGCTGCCAGAGCAAGGAGTGCTCCCCACAAACTCCACAGTGCCCGGGGCCAAGGGCTCTCACAGCACTTCATGCACAGTCAAGGACTGAGAAGCATTTGGGATCCACCATCCTCACTTCATCCTGGCAAAATAGCATGAGAAGAATATGCCCATGAAGGAACAGTACCTACCCAACAAGAGACGATGGACCTCGCTGAGGAAGGTGTTCAGCAGTCTCCTCCATAAGTCTCTGATCTGGGAAACTTGGCAGATGAACTGGAGATTCCGGAAGGTTGGAGAGGTCACAGGCTTTAATGACAGGGAACTACAGGAGCACAAGCCAGAGTCAGGCACCACTGGACCTCCTCAGGATGAGCTCCCAAGCCATTCATGGACAGTGAACAAGAACCAGTGAGGCAGCCCTGGTCTCCTGGCTCCCAGCTTGCTGCCCTGCTGTCCTGGGCCAGCTCCTCCTCTTTCCACTGGTGCCTGATCTTGGAGTGAGGTCAAGGCTCAGACAGTCACTTGAAGAAGGAGGAAATGGTCAGGTCTGTTGAGGGAGGTATTTCTGAGCTGCTCAAGTACGAGTGATTGAGTGATCACCCTGAAAAGGCTCCTTGGCTTTGGTTACTGGAGGTTGACTCCTTCCTATGTGTGTGTATAAAGCAAATGTCAATGCACACAGGCATTTCCAGATAAAATTACTGTTAATAACAATGATTATGATAATGCTGCCACCCAGGATAACTGTGCAAACACAGAGCCAGGGCAGGGAGATCCCAGTTGCTAAGAAATGTCTGTGCTTGGAAAGCTGCAGCCAGCTGATGGGTTCAGGCTGGGGCTGGCAGGGGAACTGGGCTGCTGCTGCCCAGGAGCTCCAGTCCTGGGGATTCACACACACACGTCGCAGCCATTCAGTTGTCACAGCGCTTATGCAAGGCTGGAAACAGGCAGAAATTGTGTCAGTGTCTCTGGAAACCTCTGGGACTGATTGAAGGGTCTTCGTGCAGGTCACAGAATCATCAAATCTCAGGCTGGTTTGGGTTGGAAGGGACCTTCAAACTCATCCCATTCCAACCCCCCTGCCAGCAGCAGGGACACCTTCCACTAGACCAGGTTGCTCAAAGCCTCATCCAGCCTGGCCTTCAACACTTCCAGGGAGGAGCAGCCACAGCTTCTCTGGCCAACCTGGGACACTGTCTCACCACCCTCACACCAAAGAATTTCATCCTAATATCTCATCTCAACCTCCCTCTTCCAGTTTAGAGCTACCACCCCTTGTTCTCTCACTACTTGCCTTTGTAAAAAGTCTCTCCCCAGCTTTCTTGTAGGTCCTGAACTGGAGATGGCTGCAAAGGCAGGAGTTGTACTCGATCACTCCTGGTTGTGAGGGACTTCTTTGGTTGAGAGTGTGTGTGTGTGTGTGTGTGTGTGTGTGTGTGCACCGATGGAGGCAAATGGGGGTCTCAGTCCATTTCTTGTTCCTGGAACCCAACCTGTCCTGTCTCTCCCCACCTTGGGTGATGGCTCTGCAGTTGTTTCCCTGCTATCTCAGTCTTATTACCACACAGCGCAGGAGATGGAGGATTTTTACCATTGCCTCGGAGCAACTGAGCTCTTAAGTTTCTTCCAAGACTCACACCAGGGCTGCTTCTCTGCATGTGTGGTCTCTTGGACTGCGTAGCACTCATAAATAAATAAGGGGAAAAGTTCTTAATCTTCATTCGAAAGCTCCTGGTATCACAATGCTGCTGCACAAAAGCCATCTTATTAGCCCCAAGTGCAAAATGCTGCCTTTTCTTGCAGAAGCTCATTAATTGCAGGTCACCATTCAACAAGAAAGATGAGGCACTTGAGTTCTTCAGGCTCTCATTAGCCACAGAGCTGAACAGTATGTGTGAAATTAACAGTCACCTGAGTACCTCTATAATTTCATAATTATTAGGCCTAATGGGTTAGTCTCTGCCAAATGGTTTTAACTCTTTCCTAGCCAAAGCAGGGGATCACACGAGATGCCAAGGTTGGCGTATTTCACGAGTTTTCGAACCATTTAACAGCTTTCTTGTGGAAATAATAATAAGGAGGGGAAGTTTCCAGGATCATGTACTGTTTGCATTTTTTAACATATGTTTAGCTTTTAATTATTCATATCCAGCGCGCCAAGGAAGCAGATAGCCTGTATCCCGGAGAGTGGGTGAAAGAGCTTTCACTGCGACGGGATTTTAATTGGTTTTAAAATGTGTTCTCTGTGTGTGTGTGTTTATATTTGTGCGTGTGTGTGAGAGTCAAGCCTTTGGTTTCTCTTCTCCTTGATGATTACATTACATTATTTCCTGTCTCTTACATTTTTATTTATCTTAGGCTTAAAAAGCAAAATCAGAGCTGAGATTTCTGTCTCTGCTTTTGAACTCAAGGATCTTGGAAATGGCACTGCCTTTTAATGGGGATTTTCTCCTACTTGAAACCAGCTTAGACAAGAAGCTGGAGGGGAAGGTTGCCTCTCACCTCCATGTAGTTAATTGTCTTTCTTGCATTTTGTCTCGCAGTCTGGAGCGTGGGCACCTTGTGCCAGATGCTAACGTGCACAGAACAGGTTCCTCCCTGATTTAGTGTGACCTGATCGGGGAATTTGTCCCCTTGGCCATCACGGAGAACTCACCAGGCAGCCCTCCCTTCCTCCACAGCCTGGGGAGCTTCTGCCCACGCTACTGGGACAACCCTCTGCCCTCCTTCTCTCCCTGCAGGGACTGGATCCAGGCTCAGGCTGGTCCCAAACACACAGTAGATTCAGTACCTGTGAATTAAAGCTGCTTCTTAAATCATCTCTGCACCCACCTCAGGATGGATCATACTGGGAATGCTGTGGTCTCCTCCAGGACCCAGGATCTAATCCCCTTTCTTGCTGCTTTCAGCCTTGATGGGACCCTTAGCAGCAATCTGGGGAGAGAGGCTACATGAGACCAGGAGACCCAGGAGATATGGAGATGTTTAAAATCCTCAGTGACATGTTTTGCATGAGACAACTCAGCTCTGGAGACAGAGGGGGGTGCTGGTGCTGCCCAGGCTAGTGTTTCTCACTGCAGGGCCAGGGCTGATGGCAGAAATCTTTGGCTGGAAGGGACCTGTCCAACCAAACTCAGGCAACAAGGTCCAACGTGCTCTTGGCCACAGGAGGAAAACCCCGAGAGCTCCCGTTGATGAGACGTTGTGGCCCAAATGGCTGCAAATGTGTTGGGAGAAGATGACCGAGACTCATGAGGAGCAACGATCCATCAGGCCAGCTTTGCACACACTGGAGGACTTACCACTGTCATCTCAAGGGAATACAGGACTTCACAGCGTGCTGCTGTAGAGGACATCCCCCCCCCTGCCTGGAGGAGGCTGCACCAGCCCCGAGCTCTGCCCAACCTCAGCCCACAGCCCCCCCACTCTTTAATGCCCTCACATTGTAGAAGTTTGGGGTTGGGGTTTTTTTTGACTGATGTTGTCCTGACATTTGTTTTCATTGTGTGAGAACTAAGGAAAGGGGACTTGGGGCTAGAATTCCTCCCTCCCAGGACTGCAGTCAGGGTGGGCAGTTGGTTGGACCTCATGATGTCTGTGACCTAGGGGTGTCCCAGGACTGCAGTCAGGGTGGGCAGTTGGTTGGACCTCATGATGTCTGTGACCTAGAGTTGTCCCAGGACTGCAGTCAGGGTGGGCAGTTGGTTGGACCTCATGATGTCTGTGACCTAGAGTTGTCCCAGGACTGCAGTCAGGGTGGGCAGTTGGTAGGACCTCATGATGTCCCAGGGGTGTCCCAGGGCTGGGCCAACCTCCACCAGGAGCCCCCATGGGTGGGGTGCTCACGGCAGCAGCAGGGACCTGGAGCACCTGAAGATGCTGGTTCCCAGAGAGAGCAGGGATGGGTTTCACGGGATCGTTTTCAAGAAGGGAACCAGCTGGGATAACTTGCAGGTCATTGGAAAGGACAGAGGCTGGGAGCTGGAAGCTTGGATGGACATCAGCGTCAGACCCTGTGAGCTTCATGGCAGCGTTGAATTCCCTGCTCTGCCTGTGCTGGGAGATCAAGGCTGGGAGGAGGGAGGGTCTTTCTTCACTTAGGTGCTGGAGAAACGTCTCCTTCGATGATATTTCACCTTACCTCTCCTTGCCACATCTGTCAACTTCTGCTAATTACCGAGTTTGCTATCACCCTCCACACTGATGTGAAGGGTAGGAAAAAGAGAAAAAGGAGGTTAAGGGATTCTACAATTATAAATGATGTCTGGCAGGCTAAGGTACCATATAATGCATTATAAGCACTTAAAAAGCTAACCCATTCTGTCTTCTTTCTTTGGCATAAATAATGGCTTTTTTATGAATAAATCATGCAGCCAAGGTCTCTGAAAATAGCAGGAACCTGGAGCAGAATGTCTCCATCCTCATTTTTGCTAGGACAGCAAGAGAAGTCAGCAATCCACTCCATCACCGCTGATAAACCGGGGCGAGCGCAACTCCCAGTAATGAAATAGGGAGATAAAGTTT
The DNA here is from genome assembly GCF_000700745.2 of Antrostomus carolinensis. NCBI lineage: Eukaryota > Metazoa > Chordata > Aves > Caprimulgiformes > Caprimulgidae > Antrostomus > Antrostomus carolinensis. Next base: position 16,063 of record NW_010311401.1, read on the forward strand.
CAGGAGGGTGAGCAGGGCAGGGGGATATTTCTGCCAAAGCACCAATTGCACCTGGGCTCCAAATGAAACATAATGGACTCTGAGGAGATAAGCTCTTTTTTTTTTTCTTTTTTTTTTTTTTTTTTTTTTTCTGTAGTCGGAATAAAGCAAGACCTCATAACTCATAGACAGGCAAAGCTGCCAGCAACTTAAAAGTGCTTCCTTCTGCTTCTGGTTTGTGTTTCCTTTTAATGAAGCTCCTCCAAAGCCAAGGGGGGGCTTAGAAGTGGGGCTGGAAGCAAGCCCTGCCTTTGCGTGTGTGGAGTCCGACTCGCTGCGGGCGGTGGGGACGGCTGGCTGGGCGGCCAGAGCCACCCAGACCTCGGCACAAAGGGCTCACAGCTGGGCTGCGTGATGGGGAGAGCCTGTCCCGGCAGAGAGGGAGGTCCTGCTGCCCTTCCAGGCAGGGGAAGGCAGGGAGGAGGAACTGCCTGCCCCTGCCTGCAGTCCGAGAGGAGGGTTTGGTGGGGGCATGGGGCCTCTGGCTCCTTCTGCACCCTGCTTGTTACCCCCCGCTGGCTCTCCCCTCTCTGGGGGATGGACACCCAGCCAGCACCCTCACAAAGGACACCCACCCTCACCCTCCTTCCTGGCTCCCTGGTCTAGCTGGAGATGTCCTGCTCCAGCCACCCAAAGGGTCTGTGTCACGCCAGGGCTCAGATTTGGAGGCTGCCTTGAAGGAGCCAGGTGGTGTGAGCATCATGGGGTGCCCCTGTGCACAGGACCCTGCCCCATGTCCCAGCCCAGGGTGCAGCCCCCTCCTCCAGGCACAGCCCACCCTCTGGTTTGTGAGAACCCAGTGAGGAAAAGCTCATCCCATTAAAAGTGCTTTCCCTGTGGTGCAGGCGCCCCAGCCCTTACCCTGTGTCACACAAGGAGGTTGGGATTCACAACAACCCTTGGATCTCCAGTGGGATGGTGGCTGCAGACAGGCTCTGGGGTCTCAGCCCACAACCAACATGCTCCCCTGCACCAACCAAGCCTGTCACAACCCCTGAAATACTTTTGGGCCGGGCAGAGCAGACAGCTTCCAGACCTCCTGCAGCTCCCCATCATCTCCTGAGCTGCAGCACCAGCTACCAGAGACCGTACAGCTCATGACACAGATAGATGCTCCTGGCCAGAGGGACCCTCCAGCACTGGTCCTGCCCCACACCCAGAGGAAAGCAACACAGTGGGGAGTGGGTACAGCCCCCAGGATGCTGAATGGGATGGGGACAGCGGGTGTCACCCCCTCAGCTCACACGCAGACAGGAGCAGCCCTTACAACCCACGGGGACACGGAGTTTCACTGTAGTCGTCACTTTGCTGTGACCAGGGGACACATTTGCAGTCGAGTCCTTTCCAAGCTGAGTAACCTCCACCAAGAGGAGCCGGTGCTCGGTGTGGGAAGCGTTTGGTGTTTGGCAGCTCTGAGGTTTATTTGTAGCACAGTCATGAGTCGTGCACCAGAACTGCCAACAAACCTGGGACCAAGCACCCAGCGGTGACAGGAGCAGAGGTGGCTGCTGGCAGAGACCTCTGCCTGACCTACCTGGTTGTGGCCTCACAGTTCCACCCCAGGAATAATTTTTTAGGGCTCATCCCAGGGTGCTGGTGGGTTTGGGAAGGGGGATGCACTCCCACCACGGAGCATCGCTCATGCTGGTCACCACAGCCCCAACTGGGCAGGACTCTCCGCACTGAAACCTCGGCAGCAGCACTGGGCTGTCAGGAAGGGCAGGAGCCCACAGACTCACTGACGATTAATCAACCATCCATGGGCCCTGGAACCCCACTCAGGGGCTGTGGATTCAATTATGGCTTCATGAGGAGCTGCAGGGCACGGGCTCTGCAAATCCACCCGGGTGCTGCTGGGGCCGGGGTTGTGCTCAGGGTCCAGGGGTCACCTCTGAGCAACACCAGCTGCAGCAGCCTGGAAAGGGAAAATCCAGTCTGTCCTTGGAGGGAGATTAAGGGGGGATGGAAGGGAAAATAAAGCAGGAAAAGAAAAAAGAAAAAAGAAAAAAGAAAAAAGAAAAAAGAAAAAAGAAAAAAGAAAAAAGAAAAAAGAAAAAAGAAAAAAAAAGAAAAAAGCATAAAAAAGATGTCTGTTCTGTCCCTTTGGTGGGAGATCTGAGTGGCAAATCTGCACCCTTGCACTCCCGAGGGGACACCTGGATCTCTGGTCTCTGAGGACCTGGTCTCTGGGGACATAAAGTCATGCCCATGGGCTGCCTCCCACTGTGACAACCTCCCCATGGGGTAAATGACAACTCCTGTGCTTGCACACGCCTGTGCCCATACAAGAAATTCTTTGGTGTGAGGGTGGTGAGACAGTGTCCCAGATTGGCCAGAGAAGCTGTGGCTGCTCCTCCCTGGAAGTGTTCTCGGCCAGGTTGGATGAGGCTTTGAGCAACCTGGTCTAGTGGAAGGTGTCCCTGCTGCTGGCAGGGGGGTTGGGACTGGAGGAGCTTTCAGGTCCCTTCCAACCATTGGATGATGCTATCTTCTAAGTGCACGCACATGCTGTTCAGAGGTCTTCTGTCCAATTATTTTGGGGGACAAGCTCAGTAAGAGCTCAGCACACATGGGCACAGCCCCAAAGCCACCCCTGTGCCCACCACTGTGGCTGAGACACTGGCTGCCACCAGCACCTTGGTGCCAGCACAGGTTCCAGCTGGAGTTTGACTCACTTTGAGCTGCCTCCTGTCCTGGCTGCTCCCCAAAACCCCTCGGGGGGCTGTGAGATGCAACGCAGCTGATGCGAGAGCGTCTGGGGTGTGTACGTGTGGGTGCACCTTCACCCACACCCTGTGCAGAACCTGCTCCCCTCCTCGCACAGCATCTCCCCAGGGAAACGGGTGTTTGCACAATCCCTGCTCCCCCTCGCACGCCCCACAGCACCCTGGCCCTCGCACCCGGGGTCCTGGCTGCGCTCACGGGCTGTGACGAAGGCTCTTGGTGTTTTCCCAAGGTCCCTGCTGCTTTCCCAGCAGATCTTTCCCTCTCATCCCTCTTGCTTTTGCTGCAGGGAAAGGAAGGTCTCCTGGGGACAGCACAAGCAGGAGGCTCTTCACTCCTCCTCCTTTCTTCCTCCTCCTCCTTCTCCTCCTCCTCCTCCTCCTCCTCCTCCTCCAGGTCTCCCCAGCCTGCTCCCGCAGGTTATTCACCACCGCAGGAGGCACAGGGGAGGATGAGGAGGAGGAAGAAGCTCAAGGTGCCCTCACTCTGCCTTATCCATCCTGCCTGCACAGACAGTCCCAGGCCAGGTGGTTGGGTTCCTTCCCTGGGCTTCGTTCAGCAAAAGCAGCTTGTGATGTTTCTCCTTCTCCCTGGGGTGGGCTGCTCATTTTTGCCCCATAAGACAATGCCCTCTTTCAAAACCAAAGAAATTCTAAAGTACATATGAACATATGGTAACATATATTCCAGGCTGCCTATGTGGCCAATTCTCTGTATGTTACCATATGGTGCTGCGTATTTAGCAAAAATATAACTTGACTGTTTCTCTTTCCATATGGGGATTCTTTTGCCTTAATTAATAACATTGAGCAAAAACTCTTTCTAAGGTTTCCAAGATTTCTGCAAGGGAATATCTTATGACAGACACATGCTCCTGAAGGTTTTCCTCCTTATTTGTCTACAGCCTTCTGTCCTCATTCTCTTCCGCGTGCTCCAGGGGCGTCTGTGGATACATATGCCCGTGGGATCATGGGGAAGGGGATGCTGTGCTCCAGCTTAGCTCCCATCCCTGTCCCCTCCCCGGGACCTGACCTTCAGCTCCAGGGATAAAATAGAGATGTGCCTGCGGGCTGGATCCCTCTGGCTCATCCAGGAGCTTTGAGGAGACAAATTAACAACACATGGGGGTGATGGGGAAGGTGTTGGTGTTCATGGCCAGGCAGGGACTGCTGTCTCCAAAGGAGTGGAAAGCAGCACACTTCTGCAGCTCTCCAGTTAAGCCTCTCAAGTGCCAGTTATCTCATGTAATAGTAAAATATGTCAAAGTATCCTCTCAGGATCCTCTGCAGCCAATGCCAGCAAGATGAAACCAGCCGGAGCTCTGTTGAGGTGGGATGGGGTGGGAAGGGTCAGAGGCACAGCCCCAGCTGCTGGAGACCCTCCCACTTTCCCAGCCAAGCCTGTGTATGAAGACAAATCTCTGTGCAGCTCCAGATGTGCCCCTCGCCCCACAGGGACATCTCTGCCAAGCAGAGCTGCCGTAGGGTGGGAGAGCGGGGACGGCAGGAGCGATGCTGGATTTCCACCTCTCCCCATTCCCTGGGTCTTGGTGGGGATGTCGATCTCTCTCAGGGTGGGAGGGGATGCAGGCAGTGCCCGGGGTGGCTCAGCTTTGCTGTGGGATGAGCCCATCCCTCCCCCCCCAGCAGCAGCATGTTTTGGTCAGGTGCTGCTCCCCATGGGGCTGCCCCACTTCCACCTCCCACCCACCAGCAGATCCATGGCAATGATTTGCTTGAATGGTCTAAGCCTCCCTTGGCTCCAAAGTCAATTATTTCTCCCCAAAACCTGTATGCCTCCCTTGTGCAACTGGGATGGGTCAGCACTGCCTGCGGGAATGAGCCCTCAACACAAGAAAGACATGGACCGGTTAGATCGAGTACAGAGGAGCCCATGAGGATGATGTGAGGGCTGGAGCAGCTCTGCTGTGAGGACAGGCTGAGAGAGTTGGGGCTGTTCAACCTGGAGAAGAGAAGGCTCCAGGGAGAACTTCTAGTGGCCTCCCAGTACCTGAAGGGGCTCCAGGAAGGTGGGGAGGGACTTTGG
>NW_010311401.1:21040-25712 GCF_000700745.2 Antrostomus carolinensis
TTTGAGCAACCTGGTCTAGTGGAAGGTGTCCCTGCTGCTGGCAGGGGGGTTGGGACTGGAGGAGCTTTAAGGTCCCTCCCAACCCAAACCCATCTGTGATTCTATGACAGGGCAGCGGTGACCTGCAGATGGGCATGAAGGTGATGGGTCTATGGCTTTCCCTATCCTTCAGCTCATGCACCTAGAGCAGCCCCAGCGAAGGCCTTTTGGGGTCAGAATCAAGGCTTTGGGGTTAATGAGAACCAGGACCTCCTTGCTGGGCTTCCTTGGGCACCCTGGCTCCTCACATCCCAGAGCTTCCCATGTCAGAGCATTTGTCTCCTGAGGAGGCCAACAGGGACTCCACCAAATCCCCTCTGCTCTATCCTGCTCCCCCTCAACACTTTCTGCCTTCCAGCATCCCTCCCCTCTGCTCTCATGGATGCTCAGGGGTCCACACGTATCTCCTGCTCTTTTGGCCAACCTCCTCACTGAGATGTTTTGGGCATCCTTGGGCAACGCTTTCTAAAGAGCATCCTCTTCCCAGTGATATAAATTAATGTCTTCCAGGCTGCACAGACATGGGCCAGGTCAGCAACCCTCCTCAACCCTGCTGACACCATCCAGCTCACTTTGAGGGGTGGGATGGGAAGGAAAGGCTCTCACAGACCATGGGCTTTGTGCAACTTCTTGAAGTGTTCCTTGGCCAGTCAGGGCAGTCCTGTGTGAACAGGACAATCAAGCTGGTGGATTAACCTTTGATCTCTCAGCCATGTTCCACATCCCCAGAGCTTTCCTCTTTGAGACCTGAGCTGAACTCGATCCCAGCTCTCTGCCATCCGGTATTCCCTTTGCCTCCAGCTGATGTCCATCCTAGCTGAGGACCTCCCCAGTAGATCCTTTCAGACTGGGACACAAGGAGAGCTGACAGAGCGGTGGTCACCAGCACTGAGTACAGCATCTCTGTTGCAATGGCTGGAGGAGCAGGATGCTGCCAGCACCTTGTGTGCAGCTGATCCTGGCTCAGGACCTCGCAGCTGCCACATGGTCCTGCTCCACCATTTCCTCCCAATCCCCAGAGCAGGACAGAGGGTGGGACATGTGCAGAGCAGTCCATCTTTACAGTCAGATGGAAATCATCCATAACCTGAGAGTCACACTGGGGACTATGTCTAGATGAAGGCTTGTCCATTTGCAGGGTGGTTTGGAGCTCAGGACACCAGGGCATTGCCAACACCCTGACTTCCTACATCTGCACGATGGGCTGGTCACATCTAGGGCATCCATGTACCATGACAGAGGTACTGGTGGGATCTAGTCCTTCACCCTGATGTTGTGATGCTCATCTTCCCATCTGGGGTGGTGAGGCCGAGAAAGTGGCAGAAGGGAGGAGTGCAGGGACAAGCAGAAGGACACGAGAGCTGCCAGGGAGCAGAGAGCTGGGGGTGGAGACCAGCTCTGGGCAGACCTGGGTGTGTGAGAGCACAGGGAATGGAGCTGAGGACAAGAGCGGGGCTGAGCACAGGGTCAAGGGAGGCTGGGAGAGGTGAAGCTGGGTCTGAAATGAGTGCAGGAGAACAGCCCACTCCTTGGGACGGACACTGCTGCCGAGGGGTGAGGGTGTCACCAGAGCAGGAGCAGGGTTGGATGGGAAGTGAACCAGGCTGCGTTCCCACCACATTTCAGACCAGAACAGCCACCAACTCATCCTGTCCAACCTCCTGGCACAACACCACATCCCACCCTTGCAGCTGGCTGCGACTCATGCTGCACCAAGGGCTGTGTGAAGGCTGAGCCTGCCGGGTTCCTGGTGGTGATGGTGGCATTAGGAGATGGCACTGGGAGAAGGTCAGTGCGTGTAGAGCAGGCAGAAGCTGTCAGCACACAGCTCTGCTGAACGTCTAGAAGGAGGAGAACCACGGGGAGCAAAAAAACAGGCTCTGCTCAGGAGCTGACGGGAGATTCCTGGCGCTGAGGGTTTGCAGTCTTCCAAGGAGGACAACCACTGGCCAGGAGACGTGGCTGAAGCACGTCCTGGATCTCTGCCGTTGAGTTTTGGTGTGGTGCAGAGCACACGGGGATTTCCATGGCCCTGGGAGAAGAGTGGAGGTCGGCCTCATATTTTAAAAGGGGAACCAGGACGAGGTGGGTAATTACAGGTCTGTCAGCCTGACACTGATCCCGGGCAGAATAATAGACCAGCGGATATGGAATGCAATGAATAAAGAATCAGGAAAGGTGAGATAATTAATGCCAATCAACAGGGATTTATGGAAAATAGATCCTGTCAAACCAACCTGACGTCTTTCTTCCTCTTGGGTTCTTTTTTTTCTCTTTAAATCCAGGATTACAAGTTTCCCCGGCAAGGTAGAGGGGTTTGGTGAGGACACAGAGAACAGGATCACCTGGATGCCATGAGATGCTTTCTTACAAAAATAGGCAAAAACCCAAATGATCATTTGAGGAGGTGTCAGACTGGAGAGATGATGGGCTCGGCTGCACAGCAGCGGGTATGAGCTGCCATCCCAGGGTTCTGCAGGGGACTCTTCTCCCTGGCAGGTCCCACCAGCGATGGGGAGGATGCACTGGGATGTCTGCGTCCCAGCAGCACCTGCTGTGAGGAAGAACATCCTGCTGGGATGTCACCCATGGGACTGGGTGGGACATTGGGGATGATTTGCAGAGTAGGGAGCACTTCCCACCAGACTGCCATGGAAAGGACTAGTAAAGCTGGTGGAAAGGGGCAATGTGAATAAAAGTTAGGTTTCCTCTGTTGTTGATCTCTGGAGTTACTTCTCCAGCGCCCATGTCTTGTGCTGGATGGTATAAAATGTGGGCAGGGATCCTGGAGGACGCAGCTGACGAGTGAAGGACCTTCTCTTGGTGAATACATCCTGGCTTTGCATCTCTGGTGAGACAGGAGCCTGCACGGCACAGATGACACAGAGGAGCAAGAGGCTGCCTGGCCCCGTACTGGGTTCAGTGTTGGGCCCCTGTGTCCAAGAAGGACATGGAGGTGCTGGAGCGTGTCCAGAGAAGGCAACGGAGCTGGGGAAGGGTCTGGAGCACAAGTGTGCTGAGTTCCCTTGTGGCTGAGGGAACTGGGGTGTTGAGCCTGGAGAAAAGGAGGCTGAGGGGAGACCTTGTGGCTCTGTGCAAGTCCCTTGGAGGAGGGTGGAGAGAGGTGGGGGTGGGTCTGTTCAACCAAGGACCAAGGGACAGGACAAGAGGAAATGGGCTCCAGTTGTGTCCAGGGCAGTTGAGATGGGATGTGAGGAAGAATTTCTTCACTGAAGGGTTCTGAGGCATTGGAAGGGGTTGCCCAGGGCAGTGGTGAAGTTGAATTCAAGTCCTCTCTGAGTGGCCTGGGACAAGTCAAGCCCTCCTTGCACAGCCCCCAGAGAAGGCACCTGAAAATCTCCCAAGGAGAGGGAGCATGAGGAGGAGAGATTGGCTGGCCACACCACTGGGGTGGGCACAGGGGTTTTGGGGGGACCCATCCCCTCGCCCTGTTCAGTGCCTGGCAGCAGGGCAATATTCAGCTTTCTGTGCCCGAGAGCATCTCAGAGGGGTTTCAGCTTCTCCAACCTGCTGTAATGGGCGCTGGGGTGACCCCTTGGGTGCCTGAGTCCTGTTTTCAGGGCTGACTGAGAAGTCTTAGAGCAGAAACCCATCCCTGACCAACCCACTCTGCCCCAAGACCCTAAATCATCACCCTAAATAGGAGCCACAACCTCCAGTCACTTTGGTAATATTTTTTCCAGGACAGGAAATAAATTCACCTACAAGAAGGGGAAGTTTCATTCCAAACAGTTCCAACAGCTGCTGAGAAAGAGGATTTCCAGGCCAGCGGCTGGGGGCTGCACCCAGGGAGCATCGTCAGGGAGTGAAGGGGCTTGGGGCAGTGGGCACAGGGCACGAGGGTCTCCACGAGCTGGACACTGTAAATAAGTGTGTTTACAGACTGCCCAGGATACCTCCAGAGGTCTGTGTCCAGCTGGGACTGCAGAGCCCAACCATCCCCACCCTGGGTGGAAGCTCCATTTCACCAAATATCACATCTCCTCCTTGATGGCTCATCCCAGTTGCACTGGTCCAGCCCTGTCTCTCCCATCTCAGCCCAGCCACACGCAAACATCGAAGGCAGAAACCTCACTTGGTAATATTTAAAACAATTTTATTCATGAAAATATGCTGTACAATGCACTATACACAGTTCTTTACATTGCCACATACACAAACTCTAATAGCACGATCAAGAAAGTTACCATTGCCTACGATAGATGTGTGGTGAGAGATGACGCCTCAGAGACCCTCCCCCCCAGTCTGTACAGTTATAAATACGAGGGAAAGGACGGACCGAAAACCGCCGGATGAAGCAAACCAGTGGGGTCCCTTCAGTGTCCCCTCAACGCCGGCTCCTCGCTCCGGGCAGGGCTGGGGATGGACGGGAGCAGGGCTGGGAGCAGAGGATGCTCCTTGTCCCCAAAGGCTGTTCTGTGGGGTGGGGGGATCAGGAGGGAGAGGGGGTGATGGAGCAGGGAGGTTGAAGCCCACTGAGGTGGGACACGAGGTGGCCTGTGCTTGGGGACCTGTTTCCAGAGAGGGACCCTGGAGCCTTGGCCATGGCTGGATGGTGAAATAAAGCCCTGGTTTCCCTTTCCCCACACTCACAGCAGCACCGGCAGCAGGG